>NC_052308.1:12011665-12118492 GCF_016432855.1 Salvelinus namaycush
TGCAATTATGTTAGCACAGCTGAAAACTGTTGTGCTAATTAAAGAAACAATAAATCTGGACTTCTTTAGACTAGTTGAGTATCTGGAGCATCAGTTTTTGTGGGTTCGATTACAGTCTCAAAATGACCAGAAACAAATAACTTTCTTCTGAAACTCGTCAGTCTATTCTTCTTCTGAGAAATGAAAGCTATTCCATGCGAGAAATTGCCAAGAAACTGAAGATCTTGTTCAACTCTCTTCAAAGAACTGTTTCTAACCAGAATAGAATGAGGAGTGGGAGGCCTGGTGCACAACTGAGCAAGAGGACAAGTACATTAGAGTGTCTAGTTTGAGAAACAGATGCCTCACAAGTCCTCAACTGGCAGCGTCATTAAATAGTACCCGCAAAACACCAGCCTCAACGTCAACAGTGAAGAGGCAACTCCGGGATGCTGGCCTTCTAGGCAGAGTTGTAAAGAAAAAGCCATATCTCAGATTGGCCAATAAAAAGAAAAGATTAAGATGGGCAAAAGAACACAGACACTGGACAGAGGAACAGCATCCCGGAGTCGCCTCTTCACTGTTGACGTGTTTTGCGGGTACTATTTAATGAAGCTGCCAGTTGAGGACTTGTGAGGCATCTGTTTCTCAAACTAGACACTCTAATGTACTTGTCCTTATGTTCAGTTGTGCACCAGGGCCTCCCACTTTATATTCTGGTTAGAGATAGTTTGCACTGTTCTGTGAAGGGAGTAGTACACAGCGTTGTACGAGTTCTTCAGTTTCTTGGCAATTTCTCGCGTGGAACAGCCTTCATTTCTCAGAACAAGAATAGACTGACGAGTTTCAGAAGAAAGTTCTTTGTTTCTGGCCATTTTGAGCCTGTAATCGAACCCACAAATGCCGATGCTCCAGATACTCAACTAGTCTAAAGAAAGCCAGTTTTATTGCTTCTTTAATTAGGACAACAGTTTTCAACTGTGCTAACATAATTGCAAAAGGGATTTCTAATGATCAATTAGCCTTCCCATCGGAACACAGGAGTGATGGTTGCTGATAATGGGCATCTGTACGCCTATATAGATATTCCATAAAAAAATGTGCCGTTTCCCGCTACAATAGTCATTTACAATATTAACAATGTCTAACAATGTCTACTGTATTTCTGATCAATTTGATGTTATCTTAATGGACAAAGAATTAGCTTTTTTTTCAAAAACAAGGACATTTCTAAGTGACCCCAAACTTTTGAACGGTAGTGTGTATGTAATAATTCCCAATCCTTGGATTACTATTTGATTGTTAGTCCCCACAATAGTCTGGAAATAGAACATGGACTGGAGATATTTCAATTCCTGTATATTTCGAGGTCCTGTTTGTCTATGCATTACTATACAGTATTCCCACACTGTGTCACCCTGGTGGGATTGGTGCTGCACAGCACTAATACACTCAGCACGGTGAGGAGAGGGAGTGGGGGAATTGGAGCTGAGGGAGGAGAAGAGTAATTACTTTTTTAGAGAGTGTGACGTGCTGTACAGAGAGATATTGTACTGTAGCATTGCAGGTAACTGTACTGTAGAAAGAAGGTCACTATTACAGTACCTGGAACACAACTCAATCATGCACTCAGGTGTGATGCACTCACACACAGGGTTGCGAAATTTCCAACCATTTCAAATACTTGAAAAATACTTCCAATGTTTATTTAAACAATAATTTGCTGTTTTCAACGGCTGAGAAAATCACAAAATGGGTGCTTGGGAAGTTCAAACAGCCCTGAAGGGGTGTTAGGGAAGTTCAAACAGCCCTGAAGGGGTGTTAGGGAGGTTCAAACAGCCCTGAAGGGGTGTTAGGGAAGTTCAAACAGCCCTGAAGGGGTGTTAGGGAAGTTCAAACAGCCCTGAAGGGGTGTTAGGGAGGTTCAAACAGCCCTGAAGGGGTGCTAGGGAGGTTCAAACAGCCCTGAAGGGGTGTTAGGGAGGTTCAAACAGCCCTGAAGGGGTGTTAGGGAGGTTCAAACAGCCCTGAAGGGGTGTTAGGGAGGTTCAAACAGCCCTGAAGGGGTGTTAGGGAAGTTCAAACAGCCCTGAAGGGGTGTTAGGGAAGTTCAAACAGCCCTGAAGGGGCGTTAGGGAAGTTCAAACAGCCCTGAAGGGGTGTTAGGGATGTTCAAACAGCCCTGAAGGGGTGTTAGGGAAGTTCAAACAGCCCTGAAGGGGTGTTAGGGAGGTTCAAACAGCCCTGAAGGGGTGTTAGGGAGGTTCAAACAGCCCTGAAGGGGTGTTAGGGAGGTTCAAACAGCGCTGAAGGGGTGTTAGGGAAGTTCAAACAGCCCTGAAGGGGTGTTAGGGAGGTTCAAACAGCCCTGAAGGGGTGTTAGGGAGGTTCAAACAGCCCTGAAGGGGTGTTAGGGAGGTTCAAACAGCGCTGAAGGGGTGTTAGGGAAGTTCAAACAGCCCTGAAGGGGTGTTAGGGAAGTTCAAACAGCCCTGAAGGGGTGTTAGGGAAGTTCAAACAGCCCTGAAGGGGTGTTAGGGAGGTTCAAACAGCGCTGAAGGGGTGTTAGGGAAGTTCAAACAGCCCTGAAGGGGTGTTAGGGAGGTTCAAACAGCCCTGAAGGGGTGTTAGGGAAGTTCAAATAGCCCTGAAGGGGTGTTAGGGAGGTTCAAACAGCCCTGAAGGGGTGTTAGGGAGGTTCAAACAGCGCTGAAGGGGTGTTAGGGAGGTTCAAACAGCCCTGAAGGGGCGTTAGGGAGGTTCAAACAGCCCTGAAGGGGTGTTAGGGAGGTTCAAACAGCCCTGAAGGGGTGTTAGGGAAGTTCAAACAGCCCTGAAGGGGTGTTAGGGAGGTTCAAACAGCCCTGAAGGGGTGTTAGGGAAGTTCAAACAGCCCTGAAGGGGTGTTAGGGAAGTTCAAACAGCGCTCAACAAAAGCCCCTGTGTGACTGACAGGGTTGGGGAGTAATGGATTACCAAAAAAAACGGTCACGTTACCAGCTAAAATATTGTAATCAGATTACAGATTATTTTCAAAAACTAGATGATTGCTTTTAAATTCAGAAAGGATGTTTGCAAAAAAATATATTTGACACTTCTCTGTTTCTCAATGACATTCAAATCAGCATTGAAAAATGGCACAAGTTTAAGTTTGTTCACCTGAGCAAGTCTGACCACAAGTCAGAGACCACTATGATGACACACCAAATGTGATTGATCGATCGCGGGGAAAGCGCAGGAATAGGCTTTTGAAGGCTACAGTCCAAGGTATGTCTTCCAATGGTGCTACTGCTGTTGACATCCAACGATGATCCAATTTGAATAAACGCTTGGAGGTAAGGATGACAGGAGTGGTGTAGTCTACGGTGATACAGATATCACTTATTATTGATATCTACATAGCACATTGATGTGAATCACACTGCTGCTCTCTCATTTAGCTATTTGTGCCTTACGGATTGTGGTTGTTGTGGATGGCTGTTCACAAATCTAAATGTGTATTTGAACCCAATAATGGTTGAATTCAAGAAGTTTAAACTGCCTATTAATCATTGTTTTTGAAACCAGGTGACAGCAAGTAAAACATTTGCTCTTGCAACAGCTGCATAGTGCAATATGGGCACATTTATCACTCCAGGGTAAATTGCTAAATTGTAATTACTTCTCCACTATTGGCTTATTTATTGCCTTACCTCCTTACTTCATTTGCACACGCTGTATACATATTTTTGTATTGTGTTATTGACTGTACGTTTGTTTATGTGTAACTCTGTGTTGTTGTTTTTGACGCACTGCTTTGCCATAACTTGGCCAGGTCGCAGTTGTAAATGAGAACTTGTTCTCAACTGGCCTACCTTGTTAAATAAAGGTGAAATAAAAATAAATAAATATGGAATAAAAGTGGGGCTTTTATTGCTCAATCTAATTCATGCTGATAAAAAACTAAAATCCATAGGCCTAACGGACACATGCTCCTACTCGCACACCTTTGATACTTAAAGGGTCAATCTGGAGTTTCTACATCCATTTTTTGACTAATAAATTATATATATATATATATATATATATATATATATATATATATATATATATATACATACATACATATATACATAAGGTACCAGTCAAAAGTTTGGACACACATTCAAGGGTTTTTCTTTATTTTGTAATATTTTCTACATTGTAGAATAATAGTGAAGACATCCAAACTATAAAAAACACATATGGAATCATGTACTAACCAATAAAGTGTTAAACAAATCAAAATGTATTTTATATTTGAGATTATTCAAAGTAGCCACCCTTTGCCTTGATGACAGCTTTGCACAGTCTTGGCATTCCCTCAACCCGCTTCATGGAATGCATTTCTATGAACAGGTGTGCCTTCTTAAAAGTGAATTTGTTTGAGCCAATCAGTTGTGTTGTGACAAGGTAGGGGTGGTATCCAGAACATAGCCCTTTTTGGGAAATGACCAAGTCCATATTATGGCAAGAACAGCTCAAATAAGCAAAGATAAACAGTTCATCATTACTTTTAGACATGAAGGTCAGTCAATCCGGAAAATTACAAGAACTTTGGAAGTTTCTTCAAGCGGAGTTGTAAAAACCATCAAGGGCTATGATGAAACTGGCTCTTATGAGGACCGCCACAAGAAAGGAAGACCCAGAGTTACCTCTGCTGCAAAGGATAAGTTCATTAGAGTTACCAGCCCCAGAAATTGGAGCCCAAATAAATGCTTCACAGAGGTCAAGAAACGGACACATCTCAACATCAACTGTTCAGAGGAGACTGCATGAATCAGGCCTTCATGGTCAAATTGCTGCATAAAAACCACTACTAAAGGACACCAATAAGAAGAAGAGACTTGCTTGGGCCAAGAAACACAAGCAATGGACATTAGACCGGTGAAAATCTGTCCTTTGGTCTGATGAGTCCAAATTTGAGATTTTTGGTTCCAACCGCCGTGTCTTTGTGAGACACAGAGTAGGTGAACGGATGATCTCTGCATGTGTGGTCCCACCGTGAAGCATGGAGGAGGATGTGTGATGGTGTGGGTGTGCTTTACTGGTGACATTGTCATTGATTTATTTAGAATTCAAGGCACACTTAACCAGCATGGCTACCACAGCATTCTGCAGTGATACGCCATCCCATCTGGTTTGCGCTTAGTGGGACTATCTGTTACGTTCCCCAGTTTCTGTGTTGTAGTTTGTATTTTAGTGTGTGTGTTTCAGGAGATGGCATCCTGAAATTCTCCCCAAGCAGCTGATTGGTCGGCCCCAATTGATGATTGGAGAGCTGACCCCACCCCCTCGTCAAGACGCAGCTGTCTCTAATTACCAATGCCTTCTGAAGCTATAAAAGCCAGTGTTCTGTTGTTCAGTAGAGAGAGATCATAGGCAGGCTTAGATCATTGCAAGCTGAGGAGATTGCAGAAAGATTGATTGTGATTTAGAGAGATCATAGGCAGGCTTAGATCATTGCAGGCAGAGATCATAGGCAGGCAGGCATGGATCATTGCTGAGAGAGGAGGTTGATGGCTGAGGGGTATAGCATTGGTATGTACTGTGTTAGTTGTTGTTGGGAGCAGTTGGTATGTTCTGTGTGAGATTGTTGCTCAGAGCTTATTTTGATGTCCTTTGTTTCTTAGTTTGTTTGAGTAATTGTTTATTATCCTGTTTCATTTGTTCCCAGGGGAGAAGAGGAAGGCACCTAGGGAGTTCTTAGGCAAGAGGCCCGCGGGCATACATATACCCGTAGTATATTCACTGTCTAGGCACACTAGGTAAGACCTGGGCGGACCACTCCCTGTATTTTGGTTAGTGCACCAGGTGGTGCTAAGTTTAGGTGGGTAGGCAGGTTAGATAGGAGAGGGGGAGCTTTGATATTTACTTTCTTTGCTTTGGTTCCGTCCAGCCCCTTTTCCCCATATTACCGTGTAAAGGAAATAAATCCTAGTAAGCGGTCAATTCTGCCTTTTGTCGTCCTTTCTCGCACCTACAGTTCATACCTCTTTTGCTTCACGGGGAGTTGAGTTGCAGCAGGGTGTTGCGTTCCTTCTTCTCAGAGGTGTGCGTAACACTAATTTATTTTTCAACGGGAAAATTTGCTTTTGGGTGTCAGGGAAAATATATGGAGTGAAATGTTTATGCTTTTCTTTAGGAATGTAATGAAGTCAAAGTTGGCAAAAATATACAGTTGAAGTCAGAAGTTTACATACACCTTAGCCAAGTACATTTAAACTCAGTTTTTCACAATTCCTGACATTTCATCCTAGTAAAAAGTCCCTGTCTTAGGTCAGTTAGGATCACCACTTTATTTTAAGATTGTGAAACATCAGAATAACAGTAGAGAGAATGATTTATTTCAGCTTTTATTTCTTTCATCACATTCCCAGTGGGTCAGAAGTTTACATACACTCAATTAGTATTTGGTAGCATTGCCTTTAAATTGTTAACTTGGGTCAAATGTTTCAGGTAGCCTTCCGCAAGCTTCCCACAATAAGTTGGGTGAATTTTGGCCCATTCCTCCTGACAGAGCTGGTGTAACTGAGTCAGGTATGCAGGCCTCCTTGATCGCACACGCTTTTCAGTTCTGCCCACACATTTTCTATAGGATTGAGGTCAGGGCTTTGTGATGGCCACTCCAGTACCTTGCCTTTGTTGTCCTTAAGCCATTTTGCCACAACTTTGGAAGTATGCTTGGGGTCAGTTTCCATTTGGAAGACCCGTTTGCAACCAAGCTTCAACTTCCTGACTGATGTCTTGATGTTGCTTCAATATATCCACATATTGTCCTTCCTCATAATGCTGCCATCTATTTTTTGACGTGCACCAGTCCCTCCTGCAGCAAAGCACCCCCACAACATGATGCTGCCACTCCGTGCTTCACGGTTGGGATGGTGTTCTTCGGCTTGCAAGCCTCCCCCTTTTTACTCCAAACATAACAATGGTCATTATGGCCAAACAGTTCTATTTTTGTTTCATCAGACCAGAGGACATTTCTCCAAAAAGTACGATCTTTGTCCCCATGTGCAGTTGCAAACCGTAGTCTGCCTTTTTTATGGCGGTTTTGGAGCAGTGGCTTCTCCCTTGCTGAGCGGCCTTTCAGGTAATGTCGATTATATGACTCTTTTTAGTAAGGATATAGATACTTTTGTACCTGTTTCCTCCAGCATCTTCACAAGGTCCTTTGCTGTTGTTCTGGGATTGATTTGCACTTTTTGCACCAAAGTCCATTCATCTCTAGGAGACAGAACGCGTCTCCTTCCTGAGCGGTATGATGGCTGCGTGGTCCCATGGTGTTTATACTTGCGTACTATTGTTTGTACAGATGAACGTGGTACCTTCAGGCATTTAGAAATTGCTCCCAAGGATGAACCAGACTTGTGGAAGTCTACCATTTTTTTTTTCTGATGTCTTGGCTGATTTCTTTAGATTTTCCCATGATGTCAAGCAAAGAGGCACTGAGTTTGAATTTAGGCCTTGAAATACATTCACAGGTACACCTCCAATTGACTCAAATTATGTCAATTAGCTTATCAGAAGCTTCTAAAGCCATTTTCTGGAATTTTCCAAGCTGTTTAAAGGCACAGCAACTTAGTGTATGTAAACTTCTGACCCACTGGAATTGTGATACAGTGAATTATAAGTGGAATTATCTGTCTGTAATCAATAGTTGGAAAAATGACTTGTGTCATGCACAAAGTAGATGTCCTAACCGACTTGCCAAAACTATAGTTTGTTAACAAGAACTTTGTGGAGTGGTTGAAAAACAAGTTTTAATGACTCCAACATAAGTGTATGTAAACTTCCGACTTCAAATGTAAATAGTAAAGTCAAATGCAGATACCCCAAAAAACTACTTAAGTAGTACTTTAAAGTATTTTTTACTTAAGTACTTCACACCACTGTGAATACATGACGTCTTATTGTCTGCTCTTGGCCACAGAGCATCTGTGCTTCCATGTCTCTGCTCCATCCACAATGTTCCTCTGCTCTGTATGTCTGTGACGGAGGAGTCACATGATGCGTGGATGGCCGTATCAGTGTGTTTGTGCGTGCACATGCAAGTGTGTGTGTGTGTTTGCTTGTGTGTGTGCATGGATGCCTGGTGTGCTTTGCCTCTCTGATTATTACTGCGTGGTGGAGGTGATTCCCACGAAAGGAGGGTTGTGTTGGGATTGCCGTAGGGGATGACAGGGGTCGGCTGCTTCTCCTCATCAAACTCATGCAGATAATAGCCCTTATTGTCAGGGAAATGCAGCCTGCCGAATGAACCCAGGGATCTCTCATAAAGATGTGGGATCTTAATTTGATACAATTAAGTAGGAAACAGTAGGAAAATAATCCTACAGCAGCAGGAAACGTATTAACCGCTACAAAAATGACCATGAATTCTAATCCACATAATAATTCATGGTCATTTTTGTAGCGGTTGATACATTTTTCATAAGGGAAACTCAAGTCTGAAATTTCAAAGAGGAAATTACAAACTTTAAGTGGCTTTTTAAACCATATTTTCACATTATTACGACGTCTCACAGGCAACAGGCACATTTAATTTTTCATGAAGCAGTGAGATCTACTTTAGGTCTATTGTAAGACCGTGGACGGTATCACGAAATGGCTGTTAACAGCGACCTGATAAGACCAGTCACTAAAAACCCAATTTTGTTAACATCTCAAGACAATAGGATGACCCATATATAAGCCTTATATAAGAGGATAACATCAAATCAACATGAAATGATGCAGGAAGACTGATGGAAAGGGTTGCATCAAAAATAGCAACCATATTCATTCAGTCAATGACCGGTTTTGGATCCGAGGGGGAGTTTGGTGGTTGGGAGGCTGCATGGAGATTATTTTCTGTTCTAAACCTGCTGCACAACAATATGTTGACATTCTCTACAGTAGTCAAATCAAATAATATTTTGTCACATGCGCCGAATACAAGTGTAGACTTTACTGTGAAATGCTTACGAGCCCTTTCCCAACAATGCAGTTAAAAAGTAAGAACATTTATAAATAGATTAAAAAAAAATAGTAACAATAAAATAACACAATAAAATACTATAACGAGGCTATGTACAGGCTATATACAAGCAGTACCGGTACCGAGTCAGTGTACTGGGGTACGAGGTAGTTGGTGTGATTGATTGAGGTAATATATACATGCAGGTTTGGTTAGGTGATTGATTGAAGTATTATGTACATGTAGGTAGGGGGTGAAAAGTAGAAAGTCCGGGTAGCCGTTTAATTAACTTTTCAGCAGTCTTATGGTAGAAGCTTTTCAGGAGCATTTTGGTCCCAGACTTGGCGCTCCGGTACCGCTTGCAGTGTGGTAGTAGAGAGAACAGACTGTGACTTGGGTGGCTGGAGTCTTTGACAATTTCTAGGGCCATCCTCTGACACCGTCTGGTATAGAGGTCCTGGTTGACAGGGAGCTCGGCCTCAGTGATGTACTGGGCTGTACGCACTACCCTCTGTAAGGCCTTGTGGCCGAATGCCAAACAGTTACCATACCAAGCGGTGATGCAGTCAGTCAAGATGCTCTCAATGGTGTAGCTGTAAAACCTTTTGAGGATCTCAGGGCACAAGCCAAATCTTTTCAGTCTCCTAAGGGGGAAGAGAAGTTGTCGTGCCCTCTTCACGACTGTATTGGTGTGTGTGGACCATGGTAGGTCCTTGATGGTGTGGACACTGAGGAACTTGAAGCTCTTGACCATCTCCACTATAGCCCCGTCTATGTGAATGGGGGCGTGCTCGGCCTTTCCGTTTCCTGTAGTCCATGATCAGCTCCTTTGTCTTGCTGACGTCGAGGGAGAGGTTGTTGTCCTGGCACCACTCTGCCAGGTCTCTGACCTCCTTCCTGTAGGCTGTCTCAGTCTCTCAGCCATTGATAGTGCCGGGATGAGTGTGGGTGGGTGAGAGAATATAACACAACACAAACCCTCCCTGGTTGATCCCTGAACAGCATTTCGCAGCACGCGAGGACCAGCAAGTCCTCTTCTCACTCAGGTTATTACAGGACTGTTCCATAATATATGTGAGCATCAATTATGCATTGGCATTGGCTCTCAACTTTACTTAACTTCAACATCCAACGCACAACACAAACAAGATGTTAGAGAGAGCGGACCCTAGGTTTCCCTCCATACAGTATATGTTACAGTTTATGCCTGACTAGTGTCTGCATGTGTAATTCTGCATGTATGAACCCACAAAGAGATTGTGTGTTTGTGTGTGTGTGTGTGTGTGTGATTGTGCAAGCAGGCTCGTTCATGTCTGTGTGTACAGTGAGGGAAAAAAGTATTTGATCCCCTGCTGATTTTGTACGTTTGCCCACTGACAAAGAAATTATCAGTCTATAATTTTAATGGTAGGTTTATTTGAACAGTGAGAGACAGAATAACAACAACAAAATCCAGAAAAACACATGTACAAAATTTTATAAATTGATTTGCATTTTATTGAGGGAAATAAGTATTTGACCCCCTCTCAATCAGAAGGATTTCTGGCTCCCAGGTGTCTTTTTATACAGGTAACGAGCTGAGATTAGGAGCACACTCTTAAAGGGAGTGCTCCTAATCTCAGTTTGTTACCTGTATAAAAGACACCTGTCCACAGAAGCAATCAATCAATCAGATTCCAAACTCTCCACCATGGCCAAGACCAAAGAGCTCTCCAAGGATGTCAGGGACAAGATTGTAGACCTACACAAGGCTGGAATGGGCTACAAGACCATCGACAAGCAGCTTGGTGAGAAGGTGACAACAGTTGGTGCGATTATTCGCAAATGGAAGAAACACAAAAGAACTGTCAATCTCCCTCAACCTGGGGCTCCATGCAAGATCTCACCTCGTGGAGTTGCAATGATCATGAGAACGGTGAGGAATCAGCCCAGAACTACATGGGAGGATCTTGTCAATGATCTCAAGGCAGCTGGGACCATAGTCACCAAGAAAACAATTGGTAACACACTACGCCGTGAAGGACTGAAATCCTGCAGCGCCCGCATGGTCCCCCTGCTCAAGAAAGCACATATACATGCCTGTCTGAAGTTTGCCAATGAACATCTGAATGATTCAGAGGACAACTGGGTGAAAGTGTTGTGGTCAGATGAGACCAAAATGGAGCTCTTTGGCATCAACTCAACTCGTCATGTTTGGAGGAGGAGGAATGCTGCCTATGACCCCAAGAACACCATCCCCACCGTCAAACATGGAGGTGGAAATATTATGCTTTGGGGGTGTTTTTCTGCTAAGGGGACAGGACAACTTCACCGCATCAAAGGGACGATGGATGGGGCCATGTACCGTCAAATCTTGGGTGAGAACCTCCTTCCCTCAGCCAGGGCATTGAAAATGGGTCGTGGATGGGTATTCCAGCATGACAATGACCCAAAACACACGGCCAAGGCAACAAAGGAGTGGCTCAAGAAGAAGCACATTAAGGTCCTGGAGTGGCCTAGCCAGTCTCCAGACCTTAATCCCATAGAAAATCTGTGGAGGGAGCTGAAGGTTCGAGTTGCCAAACGTCAGCCTCGAAACCTTAATGACTTGGAGAAGATCTGCAAAGAGGAGTGGGACAAAATCCCTCCTGAGATGTGTGCAAACCTGGTGGCCAACTACAAGAAACGTCTGACCTCTGTGATTGCCAACAAGGGTTTTGCCACCAAGTACTAAGTCATGTTTTGCAGAGGGGTCAAATACTTATTTCCCTCATTAAAATGCAAATCAATTTATAACATTTTTGACATGCATTTTTCTGGATTTTTTTGTTGTTATTCTGTCTCACTGTTCAAATAAACCTACCATTAAAATTATAGACTGATCATTTCTTTGTCAGTGGGCAAACGTACAAAATCAACAGGGGATCAAATACTTTTTTCCCTCACTGTATATCTATAGGGAACAGCTACCATTAATTAATTGCTGTGAGTTTACATTACAACAGGGTTCAGTGTAGGCATGCCAACTGGAAATAGCAGTAATTTATTCACACTTTTATTATGAGGAGATTAGGCCAGGGAAGGTCCTCTGGAAGAGCAGCAATAACCTGGAGCGACTGCTCAACTTAGAGTCAGTTAGCACTACCAACAAGACCAACGACGCCAACAAGGCCAACAAGACCAACAAGGCCAACAAGGCCAACAAGACAAAGAAGGCCAACAAGACCAACAAGGCCAACAAAGACAATAAGACCAACAAGACCAACAAGGCCAACAAGAACAATACAACCAACAAGGCCAACAAGACCAACAAGACCAACAAGGCCAACGAAGACAACAAGACCAACAAGACCAACGACGCCAACAAGGCCAACAAGACCAACAAGGCCAACAAGACCAACAAGGCCAACAAGACAAAGAAGGCCAACAAGACCAACAAGGCCAACAAAGACAATAAGACCAACAAGACCAACAAGGCCAACAAGAACAATACAACCAACAAGGCCAACAAGACCAACAAGACCAACAAGGCCAACGAAGACAACAAGACCAACAAGACCAACAAGAACAATAAGACCAACAAGAACAATAAGATCAAGACCAACAAGACCAACAAGGCCAACAAGACCAACAGGAACAATAAGACCAACAAGGCCAACAAGACCAACAGGAACAATAAGACCAACAAGGCCAACACGACCAACAAGGCCAACAAAGACAATAAGACCAACAAGGCCAACAAGACCAACAAGACCAACAAGGCCAACAAGACCAACAAGGCCAACAAGACCAACAAGGCCAACAAGGCCAACAAGGCCAACAAGACAACAAGACAACAAGGCCAACAAGACCAACAAGGCCAACAAGGCCAACAAGGCCAATAAGACCAATAAGACCAACAAGGCCAACAAGACCAACAAGGCCAATAAGACCAACAAGGCCAACAAGACCAACAAGGCCAACAAGGCCAACAAGACCAATAAGACCAACAAGAACAATAAGACCAATACGGGCACCAAGACCAACAAGACAAACAAGACCAACAAGGCCAACAAGACCAATAAGACCAACAAGACCAACAAGATCAATAAGACCAATAAGGCCAACAAGACCAACAAGGGCAATAAGACCAACAAGGCCAATAAGACCAACAAAGCCAACAAGACCAAGAAGACCAATAAGGCCAACAAGACCAACAAGACCAACAAGACCAAAAGCTCTAATCTATCTAAACATACTGTAGCTCTTTTCACTCAAACCAGGATGAAGATGAAAGCCGTGCCCAATTCATGAACATCTCCGGGAAAACCACAGTCAAACTAATGGTGGTGCATCCTTCTTCTACACTGACCTCCATTCGCTATGGAGCTGTAACACATTAGACTGGTCCAGCCAGGTGGACTGATCACTGGTCAAGGACTAGGCCTGCAGAGCATGTCATCATGGGCCTGCTGTGAGCTGTTGTTGGAGCAGAGTGCGAGACCATCTCTGATAGTGCCATCTGGCAGCAGCGTCTCACTCTGTCAAACTCATTATCTTTCCTCAACCTCTGGGTATGGAGTAAATCAACAGCAGGAGTCACGCAACACAACCAGCGGGATAAGACTCGGACTCATCCACTCAAATACCACCAGCACGCACAAACACACAAGAGTGAGTAGCAAGTACACACACATGTGCATGCACACACACACATTATGCACGCATGAGCACGCACGCACACAGGCGTGCATGGAGATGCACACACACACACACACACACACACACACACACACACACACACACACACACACACACACACACACACACACACACACACACACACACACACACACACACACACACACAGTCTTATGTAACTTGTCAGGGGGCATACAGGTAAAAAACACAGTATAGATCCTGTCACAGAGACAGTGTCTACCAGGGTTCCAGTTGGACGTGTTGGAGGCTCTCTCAGATAACACCTGAATGAATGGCTGTGTCTGGAGGTTGCCATTTTCTATCAAATGCATTGCAACACATTAAAGGCAAGACATGGGAGGAGGAATTTTAGGTTGAACACTGGGGCAATATGCTGATTGGATAGCAGTTTTAGGACCAGACAGGACTCCAGACAGAACAGGACACAGCTTCCAGAGTACTGGCATGTGAGAGACTGACTGATCATCTCTCAGAGATGTGTGCTATGTTGTCTGAGATGATCGTCACCAAATATCTGCCTAAATACCAGACTCACTCATGGTAGATTAACAGATTAACACGCATATTAATCAACGTACATATCAGATCCAGGTCAACATGCTTATGTAAAGCAAATAAACAAAGGAGGTTCGGAGCCTACTACCATCAATATGTTTTCTAAAATTACACACAAAACATGATTTCTTTACAGTCATTAATGTGTTGCTACTGTAACACAACCTTCATATATACTGTATAATATCATCTAAATGCAACACTACCGAATGATGAGTTGTTCATTTAGTAACTCATTGGCAACGTGTTTACATGACTCATTCAAATTCCTCTCATAAATTCAGTGTGAATATTAAAACGAATGGGTATACATGTTAAAGACGAACTCATGAACTCACACACGCCTCTACTGTAGAAACAGAACTCTGGCTTAAACCAACCGTCACACCAGTGAGTGATCCTCTAAACACACCCCTCTACTGTAGAAACAGAACTCTGGCTTAAACCAACCGTCACAACAGTGAGTGATCCTCTAAACACACCCCTCTACTGTAGAAACAGAACTCTGGCTTAAAACAACCGTCACAACAGTGAGTGATCCTCTAAACACACTCTTCTACCGTAGAAACAGAACTCTGGCTTAAACCAACCATCACAACAGTGAGTGATCCCCAAACACACCCCTCTACTGTAGAAACAGAACTCTGGCTTAAACCAACCGTCACAACAGTGAGTGATCTTCTAAACACACCCCTCTACCGTTGAAACAGAACTCTGGCTTAAACCAACCGTCACAACAGTGAGTGATCCTCTAAACACACTCTTCTACCGTAGAAACAGAACTCTGGCTTAAACCAACCATCACAACAGTGAGTGATCCTCTAAACACACTCCTCTTTCTTTCTCTCACTCACCGGGTGTCCCCTCCTCCCTGTCGGACCTCATGTCCTCCTCCTCCTCCACAGTACAGGCTCCGCTGGGCTCCACGGTCAATGCTGGTGTGTGTTCTCATAGCAGAGGAACCCAACACAGACAGACACCATTCAGAAATACACCGTAGCACTGGGTCCACCCAGACAGGTTACTAGAAGAGTTCCCCTGAGTGCGTGAGTGAGCCTGTTTTCTCTGTTCTCTCTAGCTATCTCCCTCTCTCTCGCTCTGTCATTTGCGCGTTCTATCTCTCAACCCCCCTCTCTCTCTCTCTCTCTCTCTCTCTCTCTCTCCTCCGCCCTTTTCTCTACCTGTTCTGGTACACGCCCAAAGGCAGTTTACATTCCAAACCGCTCTCACCCTTCCTCTTTTTAACACTTCCCAGCTCTCTCTCTCTGGGATCTCTCTCTGGGATCTCTCTCTCTGGGATCTCTCTCTCTCTCTCTCTCTCTCTCTCTCTCTCTCTCTCTCTCTCTCGGGGATCACTCTCTCTCTCTGGGATCTCTCGCTCTCGTGGATCTCTCTCTCTCTCTCTCTCTCTCTCTCTCTCTCTCTCTCTCTCTCTCTCTCTCTCTCTCGGGGATCACTCTCTCTCTCTCTCTCTCTCTCTCTCTCGGGGATCACTCTCTCTCTCTCTCTCTCTCTCTCTCTCTCTCTCTCTCTCTCGGGGATCACTCTCTCTCTCATGGAGGAGGGAGGGCGTACCTGTAGCCTCAGGTGGTAGGACAGGTGGGTCACTGTTATAGCACTCCTACTCCACCTGATGGCAAAGAGTTGAATGCCAGGACTTACTGTACTGTACTATACTGAACATCTCACTTACAGAGAGAGAGAGAGAACAATACACCTGTAGGGACTGTACTTGTGCATGTGACATTAAACTTGAAACTTGAGACATACAGTACTTCCTGGTCACAAATGAAAGTACCTCAAAACAATTCCACACACATCACTGGGGTTGTTAGTGTGAGAACGCAACCCAGGAAGTGCTGGTGTTTTCTCCCAGTCCCAGGGCCCAAGAAAGGGACAGCAGGTGCAGTCAGGTAGAGGAACAGAGATAAGCCCAGCATTGGTTAAAGGAAGTGTAAACAAGACACTGGGGGGGATTCATTTCAGAGGTAAATCTGACTTCCAGCTGGCTATTTTTACTCCTGAAACATTGTAGCTTAGTACTAACGTGTACAGTTTGTATAAACTGAAAGTGTTGTAGTATTATGTTTACTGTATTAGTAATACATAAACTTGCAACTAAAAATGTAACATGCATATTTTTTCCATCCGCAAATTGGTTTAGATATTTCTTATGATTCTGTCACAGAATTTCATTACTTGGCTACCACAAACCTAATATAGTGCTATTTTCTAGTGCTAAGCCTGTACAGAATAATTATGTCTCAAATATAGAATACATATGTTCATATTTAGACTTATGTGTGGGACAGAGTGTGTCACCTATTGCTATTGTAGTAATGAGCACAAGTATGCCATCTATCCTGCTTGTCAGTGGATGATGTTCCAAGTATGCCATCCATCCTGCTTGTCAGTGGATGATGTTCCAAGTATGCCATCCATCCTGCTTGTCAGTGGATGATGTTCCAAGTATGCCATCCATCCTGCTTGTCAGTGGACGATGATCCAATGTGTGTGTTTCATCTCTCAACATGGCCCAAACATCACACACATTTTAGCCAGATGCTTGTCAACTGATGTAATGGATCTGTCAATCACTGACTGACTGACTGACTGGCTGGCTGACTGATTCACTGACTGCTCAAGAATCACAGTCATGTGTCATTCTCATTCTCATTCATCTAACGCCCATTCAGGGTTGTGAGTGTGACAAGAGTTGACTTGTTTCAGCCTTGGTTTCAGTGTAGCTGGAATCAATTGACTGATATTTTTACTTATGGTTACCCTTCTCATGATACTGCTCTTTTGTCTTCATACTCTCAGTCCTCCCATCCTGTCTTTTCACCCCTCATACAGCTATCCTTCATGTCATAACTAAACACATTGATCGTGGACTACAGGAAAAGACAGGCCGAACAGGCACCCATTAACATCGACAGGGCTATAGTGGAGCGGGTCAAAGGTTTCAAGTTCCTTGGTGTCTACATCACCAACAAACTATCATGGTCCAAACATACCAAGACAGTCGTGAAGACGGCACAACAAAACATTTTCCCCCTCAGGAGACTGAAAAGATTTGGCATGGGCCCCCAGATTCTCAAAAGGTTTTACAGCTGCACCATTGAGAGCATCCTGACTGGATGCATCACCGCTTGGTATGGCAACTGCTCGACATCTGACCGTAAGGCGAATGACCCAGTACATCACTGGAGCAAAGCTTCCTGCCATCCAGGACCTACATACAGTTGAAGTCGGAGGTTTACATACAACTTAGCGAAATACATTTAAACTCAGTTTTTCACAATTCCTGACATTTATTCCTAGTAAAAAGTCCCTGTTTTAGGTCAGTTAGGATCACCACTTCATTTTAAGAATGTGAAATGTCAGAATAATAGTAGATAGAATGATTTATTTCAGCTTTTATTTCTTACATCACATTCCCAGTGGGTCAGAAGTTTACATACACTCAATTAGTATTTGGTAGCATTGCTTTTCAAATGTTTAACTTGGGTCAAACGTTTCGGGTACCCTTCCACAAGCTTCCCACAATAAGTTGGGTGAATTTTGGAGAATTCCTCTTGACAGAGCTAGTGTAACTGAGTCAGGTTTGTAGGCCTCCTTGCTCGCACACGCTTTTTCAGTTCTGCCCACAAATTCTCTACAAGATTGAGACATAACGATGGTCATTATGGCCAAACAGTTCTATTTTTGTTTCATCAGACCAGAGGACATTTCTCCAAAAAAGTACGATCTTTGTCCCCATGTGCAGTTGCAAACTGTAGTCTGGCTTTTTTATGGCGGTTTTGGAGCAGTGGCTTCTTCCTTCCTGAGCGGCCTTTCAGGTAATGTCGATATAGGACTCATTTTACTGTGGATATAGATACTTTTGTACCTGTTTCCTCCAGCATCTTCACAAGGTCCTTTGCTGTTGTTCTGGGATTGATTTGCACTTTTCGCACCAAAGTACGTTCCTCTCTAGGAGACAGAACGCGTCTCCTTCCGGAGCGGTATGACGGCTGCGTGGTTCCATGGTGTTTATACTTGCGTACTATTGTTTGTACAGATGAACGTGGTACCTTGAGGCATTTGGAAATTGCTCCCAAGGATGAACCAGACTTGTGGAGGTCTACAATTTGTGGAGGTTGTGGAGGTCTACAGACTTGTGGAAGTCTTGGCTGATTTCTTTAGATTTTCCCATGATGTCAAGCAAAGAGGCACTGAGTTTGAAGGTAGACCTGGAAATACATCCACAGGTACACCTCCAATGGAGGAATTTTTCTGGAATTTTCCAAGTTGTATAAAGCCACAGTCAGTTTAGTGTATGTAAACTTCTGACCCACTGGAACTGTGATACAGTGAATTATAAGTGAAATAATCTGTTTGTAAACAATTGTTGGAAAAATTGTCCTAACCGACTTGCCAAAACTATAGTTTGTTAAAAATACATTTGTGGAGTCCGTAAAAAACGAGTTTTAATGACTCGAACATAAGTGTATGTACATTTCCGACTTCAACTGCACTGTAATAGGCGGTGTCAGAGACTCCAGTCACCCAAGTTGTAGACTGTTTTCTCTGCTACCGCACAGCAAGCGGTACCAGAGCGCCAAGTCTCAGACCAAAAGGCTCCTCAACAGCTTCTACCCCCAAGCCATTAGACTGCTGAAGTCAGAAATTCCTAAACCCCCCCCCCCCCTGTACACTGCTGCTACTCACTGTTTGTTTGTTATCTATGCATAGTCACTTCGCCCCCACCTACATGTACAGGTTACCTCAACTAGCCTGTACCCCCGCACACTGACTCTGTACCGGTGCCCCCTGTATATAGCCTTGTTATTGTTATTCTTATTGTGTTACTTCTTATTTTCACTTTTTATTTTAGCCTACATGGTAAATATTGTCTTCTTCTTGAACTGCACTGTTGGTTAAGGGCTTGTAAGTAAGCATTTCACGGTACACTTGTTGTATTTGGCACATGTGACAATAAAGTTTGATTTGATTTGCATTGGTGTTTGTTCTTCACTGGTTGTCCTTTTCTTGTGGCAACAGGTCACAAATCTTGCTGCTGTGATTACACACTGGTATTTCACCTAATAGATATTGGAGTTAATCAAAATTGGATTTGTTTTCAAATTCTTTGTTGGTCTGTGTACTCTTAGGGAAATACATGTCTCTAATATGGTCATACATTTGGCAAGAGGTTAGGAAGTGCAGCTCAGTTTCCACATTTTGTGGGCAGTGTGCACATAGCCTGTCTTCTCTTCGTCTACAGCGACCTTTCTCAATAGCAAGGCTATGCTCACTGAATCTGTACATAGTCAAAGCTTTTCTTAAAACTTCTTCAGGATCGGTGTCCCATCTGCGGGACGGTTTAGCTAACTTAGGCTAATGTGATTAGCATGAGGTTGTAAGAAACAAAACAAAAGAATACTAGAACATAGACATATTTGATATGGGCAGAAAGCTTAAATTCTTGTTCATCTAAGTGCACTGTCCAATTTACAGTAGCTATTAGAGTGAAAGAATACCATGGTATTGTTTGAGGAGAGTGCACAATTATGACCTTGAAAATGTATGAATAAACCAATTAGGCACATTTCGGCAGTCTTGATACAACATTTTGAATAGATATGCAATACTTCACTGGATCACTCTAAAACTTTGCACATACAGTGCAACTGTCTAAATTGCGCCTGGGCTAGAATAATTCATTATGACCTTTCTCTTGCATTTCAAAGATGATGGTACAAAAAAAATACAAAATACGGTTGTTTTTTTCTTTGTATTATCTTTTACAAGATCTAATGTGTTATATTCTCCTACATTCCTTTCACATTTCCACAAACTTCAAAGTGTTTCCTTTCAAATGGTATCACGAATATTTCTATCCTTACTTCAGGTCCTGAGCTACAGGGTATTAGATTTGGGTATGTCATTTTAGGTGAAAATTGGAAAAAAAGGGTCAGATCCTTTAAAGAGATTCATTTTGGGTCAGTCACAGTGGTCAGATATTCTGCCACTGTGTACTCTCTGTTTAGGGCCAAATAACATTCTAGTTTGCTCTGTTTTTTTGTTAATTCTTTCCAATGTGCCAAGTAATTCTCTTTTTTTCTGCTCTGCATGCATTATTTGGTGTTTTACGTTATACACAGAGGATATTTTTGCTAAATTCTGTATGCAGAGTCTCAATTTGGTGTTTGTCCCATTTTGTGAATTCTTGGTTGGTGAGCAGACCCCAGACCTCACAACCATAAAGGGCAATGGGTTCTATAACTGATTCAAGTATTTTTAGCCAGATCCTACTTGGTATGTCAAATTTTATTTTATTTTTGATGGCGTAGAAGGCCCTTCTTGCCTTGTCTCTCAGATCGTTCACAGCTTTGTGGAAGTTATCTGTGACGCTGATGTTTAGACCGAGGTATGTATCGTTTTTTTTTGTGTGCTCTAGGGTAACGGTGTCTAGATGGAATTTGTATTTGTAGTCTTGGCAACTGGACCTTTTTTGGAACACCATTATTTCTGACTTACTGAGATTTACTGTCAGGGCCCAGGTCTGACTGAATCTGTGCAGAACATCTAGGTTCTGCTGTAGGCCCTCCTTGGTTGGTGACAGAAGCACCAGATCATCAGCAAACAGTAGACATTTGATTTCAGATTCTAGTAGGGTGATGCCGGGTGCTGCAGACTGTTGTAGTGCCCTCGCCAATTTGTTGATATATATGTTGAAGAGGGTGGGGCTCTCCCTCTTTCTCCTGCACCCCTTCCCTCACTCTCTCACTTCCTCGCTCCTTCCCTCTCTTTCTCTTCACTATCTTATTCTCTCTCCCTTTCTCTCCCCCTCCATTTCTCTCCCTCACCTCCCCCCTCTCTGTCTTTCCCTCTCTCTTTCTTTGCTCCCACTGTCCTCCAGCTGCACCAGATGATTGGTCACTCTGCATTATAAGCACATGAGAGTGTTGATGGAGAGCTGAGAAAGACAGGCATTAAGATATTAATAATTGCCTTGGGAGGGGAAGAAGGGAGGGAAGGAGTGAGAGATGAAGGAGTGACTCAGATAGATACTACCTCTGTCCAGGGCTGATTGAAATGTCATGAGGCTCATTTAATGACCTGAGAGTGTACTTCTAGTGCTTGAAGGAGCAGTATTCGATGAAATGATTACAATTACAATTGTGGAGGACACTCTTCTGGCTTTCTAGCAGCGTGATAAAGAATAATGGGTATCATTAAGTAGGAGAAAATGAAATGCCTACAAGACTTATAGATTGACCAATAAGCTTTAGGTGATCAATACTCTTTATGACGATCCTCCTCAGTGGCCAGTATCATTACTGATCATCCAGATCACAACTAAGAGAGAGAGCCTTTATTCAGAAAGTTCTTTAGAGGGAAAATTAGATGCCATTTACCTCAAAATGAAGACTGTGATTAGAGCAGAAAATGGTCAAAACCACAATACAACAAAGATGAACATCAATAGTACTCTTCTCTTTTCAGATGCTACAACAATAGAATGTAAAGCGGTTACATCTGCCCCTCTCACCCCATTCAGCTCTCCTATCAATGTTTCTCTGTATTGTGTCTGAGCCCAGCACCGTATTGGGTGTATACAGTACAATGCCAAGCAGATCATTAACCCTGTGTGTTGTATACTGTCTGTACATTACAGCCATTTGATTATAGTATCTAACAGTCGGCAGTAAAGCCTTTGTACCCCTGTGTCCAGCCAGCCAGCCATATTGTCAGATTGTTCTCACAGACAGACAGACAGACAGACAGACACAGACACAGACACAGACACAGACACAGACACAGACACAGACACAGACACAGACACAGACACAGACACAGACAGACAGACAGACAGACAGACAGACAGACAGACAGACAGACAGACAGACAGAGACAGACAGACAGACAGACAGGACAGAGACTCACAGGCCTTTGCTCCTGTCTGTGTCCACCCATCTGACATGCTGACAGGTCTTTGTCTCAGTCTCAACTCCTGGCACAAATCACCATGCACACACTTCCTTCCGTCACCAAGGCAACGCCCCGTATTTCCAAGGCAACACCTTACCTTTGTCTAGCGAGGAGTCTGGAGTCCCAAAGTCCATGAGGCTGGAGATCTCTGTCTGGTAACAGATATCGCTCACCACCGACTTCTGCCTGTAATTACCGGCAGGATCTGTCAGAAAAAACACAATAGGACATATGACATCAGACCAACAACAGGGACTAGCATCATTGAGATGTACAATAATGTTATGTTGACAACAGATCTCTTCAGGAAGACGTCTTTCTGAAGAGGAAGGACAGTTATTATTAGCATTTACAAAGCCAAGGGGCATTAACATGACTCACACAGGTGGTGAATAGCTGCGTGTCTGTGTGTGTGATTGTGTGTACATGTGTGCATACGTGCGCGTGTGAAAGAGTGACAGAAAGAGAAAGAAAGAGTGAGCGAGTAATCAAATGAGTCACTGTCTGCGTTAAACTTGTGATGTGATGAAACTTCCATACACACTGCTGAGAGGTTTTCAAAAACAAACAATTATGTTTGAAATTGGCAGAGCCATTATAGATATGAATTGAGTTTGACAGGCACTATTCTAATGAACAATACAGCTAATAGATTTTTGCATGTTTAACAATTGCAGGAGAAATGGGAGGAGGACAATTTTCATACAGATCATCCACTGTCTCATTCCTTTTCACACTTTTTCTCTCATACTGTCTCTATCTTGCTCCGCCAAACTTTTTTGCGTCCAGTACAATGATTTAATGGTTCTGATCGAACTCTGCTGCTTGAGCTCTACAGGTGACGGTTCATCTGCTGTCCGTCTCTATCCTCTCTCTATCCTCTCTCTATCGTCCTCTCTCTCCTCCTCTCTGTTCTCCTCTCTGTTCTCCTCTCTCTCCTCCTCTCTCTCCTCCTCTTATCCACTCTCTCCTCCTCTTTATCTTTCTCTCTCTCCTCCTCTCTCTCCTCCTCTCTATCCTCCTCCTCTCTGCTCCTCCTCTCTGCTCCTCCCCCACTTTCCACTGATAGTTCTGTTTTTATTAACTCATATCATTTTCAGCTCTAAACGTGAACCGAGGAAAGGCACCAGCTAACTCTCATTATAAACTGAATGGTTCAAGCCCTGAATGCTGATTGTCTGACAGCCATGGTATATCAGACCATCACCTAATATCAGACCACTAGGGGCGGCAGGGTAGCCTAGTGGTTAGAGCGGTGGGCTAGTAACTTAAAGGTTGCAAGTTCGAATCCCTGAGCTGGCAAGGTACAAATCTGTTGTTCTGCCTCTGAACAAGGCAGTTAACCCACTGTTCCTAGGCTGTCATTGGAAATAAGAATTTGTTCTAAACTGACTTGCCTAGTAAAATAAAAAATATACCACGTGTATGACAAAACATTTATTTTCACTGCTCTAATTACGGTGATAACCAGTTTATAATAGCAATAAAGCACCTCAGGGGTTTGTGATATATAGCCAATATACCACTGCTAAGGGCTGTATCCAGGCACTCCACTCTGCGTTGCGCATAAGAACAGCCCTTAGCCGTGGTATATTGGCCATATACAACACCAACTCAGGCCTTATTACTTCATTATACGATTCCTTCTTTTCCTCTTCCTCTGCCTAATCCTCCTCCTCCTCCTCCACCACCACCACCTCCTCTTCCTTCCCCACTCCCTCCTCATCATCCTCCACCTCATCCACCTCCACCACCTCTTCATCATCCTCCACCTCCTCCTCCACCGCCTCCTTCTCCTACTCTTCCGGCTATGAGGGACTATAAAAGAAACACATGTTCACAGGAGAGGTGGCAGCAATATTTCTGCATGAACATGAAGTCATTTTCTAGAGCAGGCCCAAAACGTCAAAAAGTGAGATAATTTCTTCAGAAGATAGCGTCCCTGGCATTGATCTGCCGTTCTTCTCGCTAAAGAATAAACGTGTTCCGAGACAGGCTATTCCCATTATGGTCACGTACAGGAGCTCTCGTTGTCTGGTGTACAACTGTATCATGGCAAGACACTGGATCCATTTTAATCATTTAGCAGACGCTCTTACCCAGAGACCCAAGGTTAACCCAAGGTTAAGTGACTTGCTCAAGGGCACATCGGCATATTTTTCTACTAGTCAGCTCAGGGATTTGAACCAGCGACCTTTCGGTTACTCTAAAACGCCAGGCTATCTGCTTCTCCGAACACAACCCTGATCTGTCAGCTAGTTCACAGGCACACCTCTCTTCATCTTCTATTCTGTCGTGTCTCTCTTATGGTGTTCAGCAGTGAAACACTACAGGCTCCATAGCGGAGCAATGATAAACAGGCTTACAGGCAAGAGAATAAAACTAAATCTAACTTTCAACTTTCAATTGGTTGCCTCTTGTGTCTGTCATTCAATTAAGTTATAATGCCAGAGAAGCCGGTGTTTGGAGGATATATTGGCACGGGTGTTGTTAGCAAACCACGCCAATATATCCTCCAAACACCGGCTTCAAGGCCATTATCAGTTTTATACAATGGGTTACCAACATATTCAAATAATGATTGGCATATTTCCATAATTTTTTTATCCTTCCACGAGATACAGTATAGTCCCGACACAAATCTAGGGTTGCTACCGAAGCCGGCTGGTTGTTCGTTCTATTGGTTCAGTTTCCAGAGACGTGGCCCAGTCGTTAAGTATTCTTGTTCTAAATCTATGGACGTGACCCAGTCGTTTGTTCTAAATGTTCCCTTGACATGATGGCTGACAACATTCTTATCCCTTGCTTGCTAGCTAGCCAACTTCAGCTAACACAATCATGTCAAACAGCGCAGCTAGAATAACAACAAAGTAGCTGCATCTGCAATTGTTTATGCTGTTTTCTAGTGATTTTGGGGGGATACATTCATAACATTGAGCTAATGATGTGCGATTTCACCTGGCATAAAAAACTTGCTCTCTCGCCAGGCTGCTGTTCAGAAGAGATAGCCAACTACACAGCTAACAATATCACTTCAAATTTAAGCTGGAATGACAGCAAACTGCATTTTGTGTTTTTCTATTGACATTTCTTCGTATATATCCATAAAAATTATGCTGATTCATTATTTTGACTGGGTGAGAAAAGCTTTCAGCCTGTCTGTCTCGTCCCGACACATTTATTACGATAGGACAGTTGGAGTTGGAAATTCCATATTGAAACAATGTTGCAAATGTCCGAGAGACAAATCTCCGCTGTTGAAAACCAAATGCTAGTCAAAAAGAAATGGGAGATAATGTGTAGATGTTTTTTACAGTGGAGATTTAAAAATTGCCTGGCTGGGCTGATGAGACAGTGGATTGCGCAGTCAGATGCAATAGTGAATACGCATTTCAACGTCATAGCCTTAGCCGTTGGTAATTTAACCAATCAGCATCCAGGAATAGACCCACCCATTGTATAAGCAAGGGATAATCAACAAGAGGCTATGCGTTCTATGGAAAATAACGTGGAAGGTGTGTTCTAACCTTCCACGGAGTTGCATTATTTTCCAGAGAAAGCATAGAGCCACGAGTTGACTTCCCTTTTATACCATGGCTATAATTTAACACCTTTGCCGCTAGAAATGTGTTCAACATCCACTGAAGTAGCTAGCAAGTTTACTAGATAGGACAGTATCTAGTTGCCTTGGTAACCAGACTTGCTAGTTTAGCTAACCAAACCATCCGTCCTAGCTTGCTTGCTATTATGAAAATCCAATTCAACAATGCCAATAATGTTTTCAATTAGACTTTTGCTTTCAAAAGCGGCTCAAACATGTAACATGTAAGAATGAACCATAGCCATTGAATTGTATGGTGCAAATATACCGTGCGTTATTCGCCTTATGTAGCCCCGCCTACTTGACCCAGTTCCATTCGAACACGATTGTGTTGGTGTTTCCGTTTGACAAATTCTGTCAACGCTAGCAAATTATCCCAGAGCGGTGGCTAATAATGGTGGCTAATAATTTAAAAACGTGCATCATTAACACATCTTAACAAATAAACAAAAACAAAACATTGCTCACATTTTTTTTTTTTTGTACCATGTTTTTGTGCTGCTACCATGTTGTGTTGCTACCATGTTGTTGTCATGTTTTGCTGCCTTGTTATGTTGTTGCCTTAGGTCTCTCTTTATGTAGTGTTGTGTCTCTCTTGTTGTGATGTGTGTTTTGTCCTATATTTATATTGTATTTGTTTTTTTAATCCCAGGCCACCATCCCCGCAGGATGCCTGTTGTTAGGCCGTAATTGTAAATAAGAATTTGTTCTTAACTGACTTGTCTAGTTAAATAAAGGTTATATAAATACATTTGGGAACACACACAAATCGCTTCACCAGGAGGAGGGAAAAGGATTGGCATTTTTGAAGGCCGATGTTCAGCTCAGCCAATCAAGCAGCTCTTACCACTCTGCTTGGTCACTTGTATCCAACAAAGGATCAGTAGAGACGGCTAGATGCGCTTGCATCGCTGACCTTGGAAAGTCATGCAGCCTCAATTTTGTGGAAGGTAGGCTAATAATGCACGCTCTAGAATGCTCTTCAAGCCAATCAGAAATGAGTATTCAACAATGCCATAGTATAATACTACATGCATCTAGAGTAGTAGTTGGATAGGGTGGGTTCATATCTAAACTATTACAAAAGCTACTAAATCCAGATGGAGAAAAAGCTGTCTGAAACATTGTACGCTTAAGGTCAATGTGATGATATCGTAGTATTAAAGATAAACATATTCATTAGTAAGGAGGCTATGACCAAAGCAAAAAGGCGCCGGTAGGCAAAAGGCGTCGTTAGTGAGGCAGGCAAAAACTATCATACACGGGAGGAGTAAATGACCAGAAAAATAGAGCTTCGAAGAGAAGTGTGTCAAAAACAAACAATACCTCACAAAGATGGGGTGCAAAGAGCTGAACTAAATAGTGTGTGGTATTGACTGTGAACAGAATGCAGGTGATTGGGATCTGGAGTGTGAGCTGCGTTCAGAGGATGTCACGCGGAGCGGAACAGGTGAACAGACGAGATGAGGTAACCAAGGTATTTATTGAAACACGGGGGGAAGATTGAGTGCAGGCCAGGGGAAGCTCGGGCGAGTTGCTGGAAACCAGGTGCGGAGGCTGGAGCGAGAGGTGTGGGGGGTAAGCAGGTCCGGAGGGGTAAGCAGGTAAGCAGGTCCAGAGGGGAATCCAAGGGAGCGTAGAGTGGGGAATCCAGGACAGAGTAGCAGGACTGACAAGAAGTTGGATTGGAGACAGTGACCAGAGTCAGAGCGGGCAGAACTGTAGCGGAGAGGAAAACAGCATCAGGCAAAGGAAAACAGGCACAACAGGAACAAACAGCTAGAAACATGGACTGACTGGGCAGAGATTACAATGTGGCAGTGGCAGGACTGAGTATTTGTAGAGGTCTTGATTATGGAACAGTTTGCAGCTGGTGGGGAACTGCTGACTCCCGCACACCTGTCTCCACCCACCCACACAATCACACACACAGAGAGAGAGAGGGAGAGAGCACTGGGGCAGTGGCGGCAGGTCAAGGAGACACTGGATGAGCACTAGAGGGCGGGGCAGGAGCAGATGTGACAGGGGATCTATGTGAGTGAGAGTGTGGGCTGGAAAGTGAGCTGCGTTCAGGGGATCTACGTGTATGAGAGTGTGAGTTGGAAGCAGACGTTACAATCAGCCATTTCCAGCTACTATAGTCATTTACAACATTAACAATGTCTACACTGTATTTCTGATCAATTTGATGTCATTTTAATGGAGGTAGCCTAGTGGTCAGAGCATTGGACTAATAACCGCAAGATTGCAAGATCAAATCCCTGGGCTGACAAGCAAATATTCTGTCGTTCTGCCCCTGAACAAGGCAGTTAACCCACTGTTCCTGGGCTGTCATTGAAATTAAGAATTTGTTCTTAACTGACTTGCCTAGTTAAATAAATGTACATGGGTTTTTATAATGTTGTATGTTTTTCCCCCAACCCCACTTTTCATTAATTTGTATAGCAGACCCTCATGCCAAAATCAGTCAAAATATTTTTTGAAGTCAACAAAGCATGAGAAGACCTTGCCTTTGTTTTGGTTTATTTGTTTGTCACTTAAGGTTTGCAGGGTGAATATATAATCTGTCATACAGTAATTTGGTATAAAGCCAATTTGACATTTGCTCAGTACATTGTTTTCACTGAGGAAATGTACTGGTCTACTGTTAATGATAGTGCAGAGGATTTACCCAAGGTTGCGGGATGCATATCCCACGGTAGTTATTGGGGTCCAATTTGTCTCAACTTTTGTGGATTGTGGTTATCAGTCCTTGGTTCCAAATATTGGGGAAGATGCCAGAGCTGAGGATGATGGTAAAAAGTTTAAGTATAGCCAATTGGAATGTGTGGTCTGTATATTTGATCATTTCATTGAGGATACCATCAACACCACAGGCCTTTTTGGGTTGGAGTGTTTTTATTTTGTCCTGTAGTTCATTCAATGTAATTGGATAATCCAGTGGGTTCTGGTAGTCTTTAATAGCTGATTCTAAGATTTGTAATTGATCATGTATACTGTATGTTGTTGCTGTTTGTTCTTTTTTATAGAGCCAAAAAGATTGGAGAAGTGGTTTATCCACACATCTCCATTTTGGATAGATAACTCTTCGTGATGTTGTTTGTTTAGTGTGTTCCAATTTTCCCAGAAGTGGTTAGATTCCATGGATTCTTCAATTACATGAAGCTGATTTCTGATGTGCTGTTCCTTCTTTTTCCGTAGTGTATTTCTGTATTGTTTTAGTGTTTCACCATGGTGAAGGTGTAGACTCAAGTTTTCTGGGTCTTTATGTTCGGAAACCCCGTGTCTGTAACACCGTAAAATATGTGCAACAGCAAGCCTTTTCCTTTTGGACAAAAATTGCAAGAATATGGCGAGTTATGAAGTTATGAAAACTGGGTGTTCCAAGTATACAGATTTGACGATATTCTTGCAGAAAAATGTAATGTAAATGTAAATGTGTCCTTCACGATTTTCCCAAACGTATCTGGGTGACTTCACATTCAATGTCATGTAGCTTGCTCATACCTCAGGTTATCAGTCTGAAACTTTTCACATACACTGCTGCTCTCTTCTGGACACCATTGGAATTACAACCAGAGTGATGGCTAGATTTGGGACCTTTCTGTTGCATTTCAAAGATGGTGGTAGACAGAAAATACAAAAAAAAAACGTTTTTTCTTTGTATTTTCTTCTACCAGATCTATTGTGTTATATTCTCCTACATTCAATTCACATGTCCACAAACTTCAAAGTGTTTCCTTTCAAATGGTACCAAGAATATGCATATCCTTGCTTCAGGGCCTGAGCTACAGGCAGTTAGATTTGGGTATGTCATTTTAGGAGAATAATGAAAAAAGGGGGCTATCCCTAAGAAGTTCGTTAGGATCCAAACCTGTGGGAACTAGTTATGATCAAAAGAACGTGATCATCCAAATCTGTGGGAACTAGTTATGATCAAAAGAACGTGAGCATCCAAATCTGTGTGTAACGGATGACGACTTGGATCAGTATGAACTAAAGCTTCTTATGGCTGCAGGGGCAGTATTGAGTAGCTTGGATGAAAGGTGCACAGAGGTGCCCAGAGTAAACGGCCTGCTCCTCAGTCATAGTTGCTAATATATGCATATTATTATTAGTATTGGATAGAAAACACTCTGAAGTTTCTAAAACTGTTTGAATTATGTCTGTGAGTATAACAGAACTCATATGGCAGGCAAAAACCTGAGAAGTTCCACTTCCTGTTTGGTATTTTTCTGAGGCTGGTAGATTTTCAACCAAGCTCCCATTGAAATTACAGCAATATATGGATGAGTTTTCACTTCCTATGGCTTTCACTAGATGTCAATGGTCAATAGAACTTTGTCTGATGACTCTACTGTGAAGGGGGGCCGAAGGAGACAGGAATGAGTAACCACTGCCATGAGGTGACCACGCTTTGACTACGCGCGTTCACGTGAGAGGCAGCTCCGTTCCATCGCTCAACTGAAGTCAATGTAATTCTCCGGTTGGAACGTTATTCAAGATGTATGTTAACAACATTCTAAAGATTGATTCAATACATCGTTTGACATGTTTCTACTGACTGTTACGGAACTTTTGGACATTTCGTCACGTTTTAGTGAACGCGCTTTGTGACTTTGGAATTGTTTACCAAATGCGCTAACCAAAGTAGCTAATTGGACATAAATAACGGACATTATCGAACAAATCAAGCATTTATTGTGGACCTGGGATTCCTGGGAGTGCATTGTGATGAAGATCATCAAAGGTAAGGGAATATTTATCATGTAATTTCTGGTTTCTGTTGACTCCAATATGGCGGCTAATTGGACTCTTGTTCTGAGCTCCGTCTCAGATTATTGCATGGTTTGCGTTTTCCGTAAAGTTTTTTTGAAATCTGACACAGCAGTTGCATTAAGGAGAGGTATATCTATAATTCCATGTGTATAACTTGTATTATCATCTACATTTATGATGAGTACTTCTCTTGAAACGATGTGGCTATGCACTATCACTGGATGTTTTTGGAACTAGTGAATGTAATGCGCCAATGTAAACTCAGATTTTTTTATATAAATATGAACTTTATCAAATAAAACATGCATGTATTGTGTAACATGAAGTCCTATGAGTGTCATCTGATGAAGATCATCAAAGGTTAGTGATTAATTTTAGCTATATTTCTGCTTTTTGTGACTGCTATCTTTCGCTGGAAAAATGGTTTATTGTGGTTTGGTGTGACCTAACATAATCGTTTGTAGTACTTTCGCTGAAAAGCATATTTGAAATCGGACACTTTGGTGGGATTAACAACAAGATTACCTTTAATATGGTATAAGACACATGTATGTCTGAGGAATTTTAATTATGACATTTCTGTTTTTTGAATTTGGCGCCCTGCACTTTCACTGGCTGTTGTCATATCGATCCCGTTACCGGGATTGCAGCCATAAGAAGACCAATTAACATTATCATCCAAACCTGTGGGAACTAGTTATGATCAAAAGAACGTGAGCATCCAAATCTGTGTGTACCAGTTGTATAACTAGAACCTTGAGGGGCAGATGACATCGAAATCTGTGTGTACCGGGATGTATAAATAGAACCTTGGGGGGCGATTGACGTCCACATCTGTGTGTACTGGATGTATAACTAGAACCTTGTGAGAACTAGTTAGCCAGTTGTGGGCAACCAAAAGTTCAGATCTGTGGTACTGAGTTGATCACCGTAGGACAGGTGAGGTTAATGTGGAGTGAAGTACTAGAACGGGGTAGAATATGGAAAATATGGGAAGATAGAACGGGAAAATATGAGGTAAGGTTGGATTTTTTGGGACCGTGTTACATAGTTAGATAGCAGACATGGGTACTCTGTAGGTAGTTTTTTACATTTGGAAAAACATAAAATAATCTATACAGTAGGCGATATCCCAGTGTGGATACAACACCCCTTAGTGTGTGAGGGTAGAAATAAGTGTTCATCTTAAATTTGGATAATACGATGTAGAAATGTGTATAATAAGCTGATTTACATTTTGGATAATACGTTTCGATATGTAGCGTTATCTTGGGGTTCCGTCCATCACTGCCCATCATAGAATATCACAGGTCACAAACCATGAGTGCGGGATGTTATTTTAGAATAATAGCGGCAAGTCTATCATTTCTGGAAGTCTAAGAAACTGTTGAGGATAAGTGTGGAGCATTATTTCCATAGGGCAGTGTTTTTGTGTTCCGCTGGGAGTGTATGGATGGAGAGTCGTTGGAAACATACACGGAGTGGTTAATTAATGGGAGTACCTAAGTTTTCCTACATTATATAATGATTCTTTGAAGATATATGGGAAAAATGAGAAATTGTATGTGTGTGTAATCGATTACTAGAGATTTGATAAAATAATAATTTGGCTGATACTGTATTCATATACTAACTTGTGAACCCATATGTAGACATACGTAGGTTCAGAGTGGTCTTTATGGATCATTTGATAAAGTTAAGGTTAAGCATTATATGACTGGAAAATAGTCTCTGAAAAAGATGGGCATATATTAAAACCGCGAGAGAGGCGTGAGAGAGGCGCAGAAATAAATTCATAGAAGAGGTCAATTATAGCAAAGCCATAGAAGCACTAAAAAGAAGCGCATGAGCATTCTACCAATTCGGCTCGAATATGAGAAATAATCTAATCATGGATAACATTCGGCAGCATTTCCCTGCTGACAGGAAAATTCCAATCTAATAGAGAATTCAGGGATGCAATTGTGACTTGGCACAATGACATAAAAGAAGAATCATTAGCTCAATACACCAGCGTATTGATGTTATTGTTGTATCAGTGTAATCGCACTAACTAACTATTTGTTTAGTAATTTGAGTATGTAGTATGCTTATTGGTTTTAACATACTAATTATTTGTTTTAACTAATTATGACAAATTTGTTGGTTGCACTATCCTTATGAACCGCATAGCATATCATTGTATCGAACTTGCTAGTATATTAACTATTCACGTCATTCTTAGCATAGCTAAATGGTATTGTCTTTGTGCAATGGACATTGTTAAATGGGGTACTTGGTAAATTCGCTCTTGCTGTTGTGGTCTCAATGTACCAAACGCTCAACGCCCGTTGAATATGGCCGGTGTATAATTGGCAGCATATATGGGCGAGAGCACAAATTATGTTTACAAAGAGTCAAACTTTGTATCAAGCTGCGTTTAAAAAAAATCGCTAAAGGGTATTGATTTGAGGGTTTTGTGTTGATACAATATGTACTGAATTTGTTATTGGCGTAAAAAGAAGAAGGAACTCCATATGCCAAACATCACCACATTAGTAAACTATTTTGTAGAGCAGGGCTCACAAGACATCATATCGGAAAGTACAACCAGCGAAACAATTGATAACATATTTGGTGGTTTCGAGAACAATGCGACCCTAGATGTTTTAATCTCATGAGAAACTTTATTTAGTTTTATTCTAAAATAGATTTATAGAACTGATGAAAGGGAGGACGGGTCATGAGTAATTAAAGTGGCCTCCCTGTGAACAGGAGTTATGTTTGTTTTTACAGAGGTAGAGTATGATTGAGATTGTAGAGGGCTTTCTAACAGGAGTTATGTTTGTTTTTACAGAGGTAGAGTATGATAGAGATTGTAGAGGGCTTTCTGAGTTTAAGGAAACAGAAATGTAGACTAGTGAAGGTAACAAAGTAAGTCAATTGGAAATATGTTATTAGTGTTTTTTTTTGATAGCACTCTAATGATGCAATATTTTAGTAATATAAGGTACAAGGTTAAATGATGAGTAGAGGGATTGAGCCTTGAGATTGTAAAATAGATTAGCTGCGGTTGAAAGGGAGCTGACAATGGGGATTTTGAAGTAGAGGTATGAGAAACATTTGTTGATTGTTTCTGATTATTGTTGCTTGGTTTTATAGTTTAGGTAACACCAGTGAATTTGAGCAGGAAGATAATGTATTCGAAAATGATAATCTGTTTCCATTTTGTGAAACAGTGTCCAGTAATTAAAGTAGAAATAAGTATTGAATATTAAGCTGATTAAACAGCACCTACTGTTTGAAGGTTCTACATTTGTAAACAGCAGGTTTGTATTTTGACTAAATTACTGCAACAGGTTGCAATGATTAGATTACCAGAAAGGGGTTCTGGGTTTGTTTATTTTAGACGGTGTTGATTCTCTTAATGGAACACTGTATTATCTGTTGTGTCTTGAGTAGGATTCTTTCTTCCAGAACTGATGGAAGTCCACTACAGTATGTATGTTAAGGGAGATGTACAGTAGGAGACCACGTCTCAAACAACTTTTTAATAGATGCCTGGGATCAAATATCACTGATTCCTTATGCTAAAGAAATGTACACTTTCTCTTCCAGGAGAATGGGGGTAATCATTTTCTCTCTCTTTGAAATGTTTCCTGAGGCTATGGTCTTGGGAGAGCAGTTAGTGAAATTTGGCACTTTTATAGGCATATAGGTATCCGGATTCAGTGGTAAAGAGGAGTTACCAAATTAAATAAGGCCATTTTTGTTTGATTTGACCATATGTTATACCACACACACACACACACACACACACACACACACACACACACACACACACACACACACACACACACACACACACACACACACACACACACACACACACACACACACCAGCACACACACACCAGCATACACACACAACAAAGGTTAATTACGTATGGGGCGGCAGGTAGCCTAGTGGTTAGAACATTGGGCAAGTAACAATCTGTCGATCTGCCCCTGAACAAGGCAGTTAACCCACTGTTCCTAGGCTGTCATTGTCAATAAGAATTTGTTCTTAACCTGTTAGTGTGTAGGGGGCGCTATTTTCACTTTGGGAAAAAATCGTGCCCAATTTAAACGGCCTCGTGCTCTATTCTAGATCGTACAATATGCATATTATTATTACTATTGGATAGAAAATACTCTCAAGTTTCTAAAACCGTTTGAATTATATCTGTGAGTAAAACAGAACTCATTTTGCAGCAAACTTCCTGTGAGGAAGTGAAAAATCTGAAATCGAGGCTCTGTTCCAGGGCCTTCCTATTCATTTGCTTGAAATCTATGGATATACATGCACTTCATACGCCTTCCACTAGATGTCAACAGGCAGTGGGAGGCGGAATGGGGTGTCTAGCTTGATCTGAGGTCGAACAAGAGCTCTTGGAATGACGTGACCCCAAATTTCCTTTGTCCAGCAAGGCGCGGGAAGGAACCCTGGATTGCCTTCTGAAAAGCTTTCGGTATAGACGGCTAATATCTCCGGCTTTGATTTTATTTGATACATGTGATAATATCATCGTAAAGTATGTTTTTTCAATATAGTTTTATCAGATTATTGAACGTTTATCGGGAGTTTTGGCGTTTTCCGTTCTCTGCGTTTGGTGAAGATGGACAACTTCGCGCCACTTGGCTAGCTTTGGTTGCTAATTCGACAGGAGAAGAGGACATTCTAAAACCAAACAACGATTTATTCTGGACAAAGGACTCCTTGTACAAGATTCTGATGGAAGCTCAGCAAAAGTAGGAACCATTTATGATGTTATTTCGTATTTCTGTGGAAAATGTTTAGTACTATTTTCCGCCCTCATTGCAGGCGCTGTCTCGCTATAACGTAAGCTGTATGTCGTACTAAAGTTATTTTTAGAATTCTAACACGGCGATTGCATTAAGAACTAGTGTATCTTTCATTTGCTGTACAACATGTATTTTTTAGTAAAGTTTATGATGAGTTATTTGATTAGATTAGGTGAGTGTCAGAAATATATCCGGATAATTTTGTGCAGTTTGGCTACGTATTCACATTGTAAAACCACGATTTGTACCGCTAAATATGCACATTTTCGAACAAAACATATATGTATTGTGTAACATGATGTTATAGGACTGTCATCTGATGAAGTTTGTCAAGGTTAGTGAATAATTTTATATCTTTTGCTGTTTTTTTGCGATCGCTACTGTCGTGTCTTTGGGACACTACCTTTGCGGTGAATGAATGCGGTTGTGTGGTTGGCTATTGTGGTACGCTAATATAATGCTATATTGTGTTTTCGCTGTAAAACACTTAAAAAATCTGAAATATTGGCTGGATTCACGAGATGTTTATCTTTCATTTGCTGTACACCATGTATTTTTCATAAATGTTTTCTGATGAGTATTTAGGTATTTCACGTTGATCTCTGTAGTTATTCTTGCTGCTTCGGTGCTATTTGTGATTGTAGCTGCAATGTAAAACTATGATTTATACCTGAAATATGCACATTTTTTGAACAAAACATAGATTTATTGTATAACATGTTATAAGACTGTCATCTGATTAAGTTGTTTCTTGGTTAGTGACTAATTCTATCTCTATTTGGGGGCTTTGTGCAAGCTACCTGTGCTGTGAAAGAAATGTCTGTGCTTTTTTGTATTTGGTGGTGAGCTAACATAAATATAAGTGGTGTTTTCGCTGTAAAACATTTAAAAAATCGGACATGTTGCCTGGATTCACAAGATGTTTATCTTTCATTTGCTGTATTGGACTTGTTAATGTGTGAAAGTTAAATATTTCCCAAAAATATTTTTTGAATTTCGCGCGCTGTCTTTTCAGTGGAATGTGGGGGGGGGGTTCCGCTAGCGGAACCTCGGGGCTAGAAAGGTTAACTGACTTGTGTAGTTAAATAAATAAAATGCAACCATGTTTATGTGAGCTATATGGATCACTCCAATATATTGGTATCATTCCGTGGCGGAAGGATACATCTGAGGTGAGGATTTACAGATTTACACTCCCATGTACATGGCCGCGACACACGGCCAAAAGTTTTGAGAATGACACAAATATTAATTTTCACAAAGTCTGCTGCCTCAGTTTGTATGATGGCAATTTGCATACGCTCCAGAATGTTATGAAGAGTGATCAGATGAATTGCAATTAATTGCAAAGTCCCTCTTTGCCATGCAAATTAACTGAATCCCCAAAAAACATTTCCACTGCATTTCAGCCCTGCCACAAAAGGACCAGCTGACATCATGTCAGTGATTCTCTCGTTAACACAGGTGTGAGTGTTGACGAGGACAAGGCTGGAGATCACTCTGTCATGCTGATTGAGTTCGAATAACAGACTGGAAGCTTCAAAAGGAGGGTGGTGCTTGGAATCATTGTTCTTCCTCTGTCAACCATGGTTACCTGGAAGGAAACACGTGCCGTCATCATCGCTTTGCACAAAAAGGGCTTCACAGGCAAGGATATTGCTGCCAGTAATATTGCACCTAAATCAACCATTTATCGGATCATCAAGAACTTCAAGGAGAGCGGTTCAATTGTTGTGAAGAAGGATTCAGGGCGCCCAAGAAAGTCCAGCAACCGCCACGACCGTCTCCTAAAGTTGATTCAGCTGTGGGATCGGGGCACCACCAGTACAGAGCTTGCTCAGGAATGGCAGCAGGCAGGTGTGAGTGCATCTGCACGCACAGTGAGGAAAATACTTTTGGAGGATGGCCTGGTGTCAAGAAGGGCAGCAAAGAAGCCACTTCTCTCCAGGTAAAACATCAGGGACAGACTGATATTCTGCAAAAGGTACAGGGATTGGACTGCTGAGGACTGGGGTAAAGTCATTTTCTCTGATGAATCCCCTTTACGATTATTTGGGGCATCCGGAAAAAAGCTTGTCCGGACAAGACAAGGTGAGCACTACCATCAGTCCTGTGTCATGCCAACAGTAAAGCATCCTGAGACCATTCATGTGTGGGGTTGCTTCTCAGCCAAGGGAGTGGGCTCACTCACAATTTTGCCTAAGAACACAGCCATGAATAAAGAATGGTACCAACACATCCTCCGAGAGCAACTTCTCCCAACCATCCAGGAACAGTTTGGTGACGAACAATGCCTTTTCCAGCATGATGGAGCACCTTGCCATGAGGCAAAAGTGATAACTAAGTGGCTCGGGGAACAAAACATCAATATTTTGGGTCCATAGCCAGGATAATCCCCAGACCTTAATCCCATTGAGAACGTGTGGTCAATCCTCAAGAGGCGGGTGGACAAACAAAAACCCACAAATTCTGACAAACTCCAAGCATTGATTATGCAAGAATGGGCTGCCATCAGTCAGGATGTGGCCCCGAAGTTAATTGACAGCATGCCAGGGCGGATTGCAGAGGTCTTGAAAAAGAAGGGTCAACATTGCAAATATTGACTCTTTGCATCAACTTCATGTAATTGTCAATAAAAGCCTTTGACACTTATGAAATACTTGTAATTATACTTCAGTATTCCATAGTAACATCTGACAAAAATATCTAAAGACACTGAATCAGCAAACTTTGTGAAAATTAATATTTGTGTCATTCTCAAAACTTTTGGCCACGACTGTATATATATATATATTTTTTTTTAAATTTCACCTTTATTTAACCAGGTAGGCTAGTTGAGAACAAGTTATCATTTGCAACTGCGACCTGGCCAAGATAAAGCAAAGCAGTGTGACACAGACAACAACACAGAGTTACACATGGAGTAAACAATAAACAAGCCAATAACACAATAAACAAGTCAATGACACAGTAGAAAAAAGAAAGTCTATATACAGTGTGTGTAACTAACGTCGTCGGGAGAAGGAGAAGAGGACCAAGGTGCAGCGTGGTAAGTGTCCATATTACTTTTAATAAATACGAAACACTTGAACAAAAAAAACTAAACGACAAACGAACAGTTCTGCAAGGTGCAATACACAAAACAGAAAACAACTACCCACAAACACAGGTGGGAACAGGCTACCTAAGTATGGTTCTCAATCAGAGACAACGATAGACAGCTGTCTCTGATTGGAAACCATACCAGGCCAAACACATAGAAATACAAAACATAGAACAACATAGAACACCAGACATAGAATGCCCACCCAAACTCAAAAGGATCTCTAAGGTAAGGGCGTGACAGTGTGTGCAAAAGGCATGAGGAGGTAGACAATAAATAGGCCATAGGAGCGAATAATTACAATTTAGCAGATTAACACTGGAGTGATAAATGAGCAGATGATGATGTGCAAGTAGAGATACTGGTGTGCAAAAGAGCAGAAAAGTAAATAAAATAAAAACAGTATGGGGATGAGGTAGGTAGATTGGGTGGGCTATTTACAGATGGACTATGTACAGCTGCAGCGATCGGTTAGCTGCTCAGATAGTTGATGTTTAAAGTTGGTGAGGGAAATAAAAGTCTCCAACTTCAGCGATTTTTGCAATTCTTTCCAGTCACTGGCAGCAGAGAACTGGAAGGAAAGGCGGCCAAATGAGGTGTTGGCTTTGGGGATGATCAGTGAGATATACCTGCTGGAACGTGTGCTACGGGTGGGTGTTGTTATCGTGACCAGTGAACTGAGATAAGGCGGAGCTTTACCTAGCATAGACTTATAGATGACCTGGAGCCAGTGGGTCTGGCGACGAATATGTAGCGAGGGCCAGCCGACTAGAGCATACAGGTCGCAGTGGTGGGTGGTATAAGGTGATTTGGTAACAAAACGGATATAGGCGCGGATATCAGCTGCCCCTATATATAGACATAATTTTTGTGGTGCCTCTAGCACCATAGAGGATTGGAGTGATCCATATAGTTCACATAACCATGATTACATATGTAATCACTCCAATATATTGATATACCCGCACCAGATTTAGTCGGTGCTAGAGGGACCTGGTGTCCCAGTGCGGGATCGAGACGCAGGGGCCATCAATGTGGAAGGGGGGTCCCGGCCCAGTCCCCGGAAGGGGAGACGACGCCCAGGACCGCTGAACCAACTGCAGAGGGAGGTGCCACATTACCCGATAGTACCAAGCAAAAGATGCAAGAGGAAGCCCAGCTGGCCGTAGCACAGATATCAGCGAGGGGAACTCCTCTCAGTAGAGCCCAGGACGCACCAACACCTCGTGTTGAATGTACCACCACAGATCCCAGCACTGGCCTGCCAGACAGGCGGTATGCTGTCGTAATCGTGTCCACGATCCAGTGAGAGAGCCTCTGCTTGATAACCCAGCTCCCAGGACTCTCTCACCATAGCAGACAAAAAGCTGGTCTATTGTTCTCACTGACTGTGACTGCTCCACATAGGGAGCCAGTGCCCGCACAGGGCACAGCATGCCGGAGGGAGTTCCAGACTCCCCCGCCACTGCCGGGGGTCATAAGCAGACAGAATAAAAGGGATGTTTACATGCCTGTCTGACAGAACCTTCGGGAGGAATGAAGGGTTGGGGTGGAGAGATCTACTCCTCCCGCTGGGGTCCATCCAGTAGCACTCAGAATTTACCGAAAGAGCATGGAGCTCACCCACCCTCTTCATGAAAGTAATTGCTACCAAGAAAACCACCTTCATAGAGAGGTGTTTCGGGGAGGCAGACTCCAACGGTTCAAAAGGCGGCTTTGCCAAAGCTACCAAGACCACATCCAGATCCCAGCTCGCCATTGAGCGGGTCCTAGCTGGACACAGGCGACAAACCCGCTTCATAAACCTGGAGACCAAGGGATGGCGCCCCGGTGGCCTGTCCATCCACCCCACATGGCAGGCAGAGATAGCGGCCAAATATCCTCTCAATGTAGAGGCTGCCAAACCCTCATCCAAGCCAGACTGCAGGTATTGGAGGACATACTGCACCCTGCATGACTTGGGCACAACCTCAATACCAGTGTGCCAAGAGCAGAACAACCGCCAGCGCAACTGATATGCCGCGGTTGTAGCCAGTCACCTTGTGCTCTGCATGGAGTTCCTTACACCCTCCTGTAGTCCTAACATGGACTGTTGGTGTTGTTCAGCGGCCAAGCCCACAGACTGAGGCGTTGTGGTCTCGGATGCCATAGTGTTACCCCGGCCTGAAACAGCAGGTTGCTTTTCAGGGGCAGTTGCCAAGGTGTCCCAGACAACAGGGACAGGAGAAGGCTGAACCAGGGTCGTCTGGGCCAGTATGGGGCCACCAACAGCAGATGATGCTCCGCCATCCTGGTCCTGTCCAGCATAGCCTGGATCAGGGGAAAAGGGGAGGAATGCGTAAGCTCCAGCCTTGGCCAATCGTGAGCCAGAGCAATCAAGCCCAGAGGCACTGGTGGCTTCAACATGGAGTACCACAAGGGGAAGTGTGCATTGCCCAGGGAGGCAAACAGGTCCATCTTTGCCCCCTCAAACTTGTCCCACAGGTGCTGCACCACCTGGGGATGTAGGCTCCAAGTGGCGGGCCTTCCCTCGAGAGCATATCCGCTGCCACATTCAGGATGTCAGGTACATACGCTGCGTATAGAGATGCTAGACGTCCCTGAACCCAGAGAAGGAGCTCCCGTGCTATAAGATTGAGGCGGTGGGACCTCAGTCCACCCTGATGGTTGATGTAAGCCACCACGGTGGTGTTGTCCATTCTCAACAGGACATGTCTTCCTTTCAGATGGGGAAGGAAAGACCACAGCAGTACAGCTCAGAACAAGGGGGTAGCCAACAGCCACTGGCCGACCTGCCCTTGGTCACACCCACTAGCCGATCTGGGAGGTGTCTGTGCTGACCAGCTCCCGGCGGCACATACTCAGTATCTCCACCCCACCTGAGAGAAAGGAGCAACAGCGCCACCTCAACAATGCCCTGAGGCCCTGTGCGGTCACCCGCAGCTGGCGGTGATGGTGGCGCTTCGGGTGCAGCCGGTGGGAGTTGAACCACCGTTGAAGAGGCTGGAGATGGAGCAGGCCTAGGGGAATCAGCAACGAGGCCGCAGTTAGCAAGCCCAACAGGCGTTGGCAGGTCAGGGCGGATACCACGCGCCCTTGTCAAAAGTGGTCGAGGCAAGATAAGATCGCCTGAACCCTTCTGGTGGGCAGGCGTGCTCTCATGAGGACTGAGTCCAGTTCCATGCCAATGAAGGCCACCTTCTGAGTGGGCGTCAGATGACTCTTCTTGTCGTTTACAGTGATGCCCAGCCCGCCAATGTTGGTCAGGAGCATGTCTCTGTCTGACAGGACCTGGGTCCTGGTCGGGGCACAAATCAGCCAATCGTACAGGTAATTGACGTCCTCAGGACGTGAGAGGTGCCAGGACAGCGTCATGAACTTTGTGAAAGTGCGGGGTGCCAAGGAGAGGCCGAAGGGAAGAACTATGGATTCGTAAGCCATCCCTTCAAAAGTGAATCGACGGTACTGCCAATGAGCTGGGTGAACAGGAACATGAAAGTACACATCCCCTCAGGTCCAGCATCACAAACCACTGGTCCATGGACACGGCCTGCAACACGTGGCTGGGGAAAGCATGTGGAACCTCAGTACCTTCAAGTACCCATTGAGGTTGCGGAGGTCCAGAATTGGTCGAAACCCTCCGTCTCTTTTTGGGACCACAAAATAAGTGGAATAGAAACCACCTAGCCGTTCTGATGTCTCAATCCTGCGGATGGCACCCTTGTCCAGGAGTGTGGAAATCTCCAGCCGCAGGGTTTTCTTCAGGGGGTCGACCACCATGGTGACACGAAGGCCCCTGAAAGACGGGGCACAGGAATTGGAGTCGGCACCCCTCGAGCATTGTGGACAACACCCAGGGAGACTCCACACCCTTCTCCCACTTTGAGACCGGGAGAAGTGGCCGGGGAAGGGTGTGTCAGGGGTCCTGCAGGGGCTCGCCTCTCCTCTGGCGCTCCGAGGACCTGGGTCTCCCAAGCACGTCCCTATTGGCGGTGACGATTGACACCATCACACCTGTCACAAAGGGAAGCCATAAGCTCAGCCAAGCCAACAAGGCCACGGAGCAGGGGTCCGACGCCCTGGGAGAGCTTATGTCGTGACCCGTTTGGAGGAATAGGAACCCGGTGAGGGAAAAATTACCCAGTACCTCTGCAAACACACGGGAAGACCCCTGTGGGGAAAACAGGCTGTTGCTTCATCTCACGCTGTGCCCCTCTCTGCTGTTGTCCCTTAGCACGAGGCGATGGGGCAGGAGAGGGACCCCACCATCGTTCGGGTGCAGGTGGGTGGCGACGGTCCGTCTACCTTGGACCCGGGGCCTGAGAAGGTGGCATGAACCGTCTCAGGGTCTCCCGGTACCTACGAACCTTATCGGTCTGCTCTAGAATGTCATCAACCCATGGGCAAAACGTCAGCCCTGCGGTGATTGGCCAATGTGCTCTGGGGAGCAGCTGGCAGACGGGATTGGGCCAGCCAGAGATGGAGCCGGGAGGTAAACACCTGCACCATGGCCCGTCCGTTGGCGTGGGCCATATCCCTCTGGAGCAGGGAAAGCAGGCGAGACACCTCCATCACTTCCCGGAGGAGCTCCTATGTGCCCTCCTGCAGCCTGGAAAACAGAGTCTGCAGGTAGGCCTGCAGCATCATGGCTGCGTTGGTAAGGCGGCAAAGAGTGCAGAGGGACCAATATGTGGCTTTCAAGTCTGCATCAAAGACTCTGGGGGGGGGCTTGCCTTCAGTTGCGGGTTCCACCCTGGCAGAGGTCCAGCTCTCCTGCAAGGCCTCGTGGAAATCAGCAGAGATGGAGACAGATGAAGAGTCATCACTGTCCACCAGTTGATGTCCAGTGCAGTGGCTACCCAGGTGAGTAGGCTCCTCATAGCCTCTCAAGCCGCAGGTGGCGATGACGCCCCGCTGGCGGCTTCTGATGGCTTGCCAGCCTGGTAGCCACGCTCATGGTGGTGAACACTGCCAGCATCATCCCACAGGAACAGCCTATCACTGGCCAACAGGGAACAGCTGTCATCGCCATCCAAGCTATCAACCTTCTGACGCAGGGCATGCGCCCTCTGTTCAAGGTGGTCCCAGCGGTCTGACTCATGCCCCCGTCCAGGACTGGCAGCAGATGGGCTCTGCCTGCGGTGGCTCCGGCCACGCTTCCTGGGAGGGGTACTGGGCCCAGTACAGGGACTAACAGCTCGCTTCCGCACCACTCCTGAGGGAGGGAGCTCGTCCCCAGCCTGAGTCCGAGCCTGGCCGACCCAATCGCGCATGGTGCAGGCGTTCTGAGAACACCACATAAAACAGGCATCCAGTAGGGCGCTTCAGCGCCCTCTCCGCATGGCTCAAACCCAGGCCGAGCATATGGGTATGCAGATCCCAGGGGATGCCAATATGACACCTGTCACAAAGGTAAGCCATAAGCACAGCCAAGCCAACAAGGCCACGGAGCAGGGGTCCGACGACCTGGGAGAGCTATGTCGTGACCCGCTTGGAGGAATAGGAACCCGGTGAGGGATAAATTACCCAGTACCTCTGCAAACACATGGGAAGACCCCTGTGGGAAAAAGAGGCAGACAAAAACCAGCAACCAGGTAATGGATTTGATTTATTTGTTTTTCGCCAACTGCAATATTACCTAGCCGGTTTAATATCCAAGCAGTAAAAACAGCATCATATGGAGTAACTCCTTAAGGAACTCCAAAGTTAATGTCTCAACGTAGTGGAAAGCCCACCCCGATACTCTTACACTCCGCAGGGGAAAGAACAAGAAAAAACCCTGCAGGATAATTAGCGGAAAACCCCCACCTATGGCGCTGGGAGCAGCATGTTAAAGTAATTCACAACACACACATAGAACAAGCCAGTGGGCAAGTTGTGTAAGGTAAATTACAGTTTGTGGCAGCAAGAGCCACCATACTAATGGATGCACACGGAGTCGTAGTGTAACGCTACCGAAACATAAGTACGTCAAACCACGGGGGGAAGATACAGATCAACCCCAGCCGTGACACAGGTGTACACGGGAGTGAATCTATACATCCGTAACTCGGATGTATCCCTCCGCCGCGGAGTGATACCAATATATTGCAGTGATCCAATATAGTGAAACATAACTTACTGGTTATGAATATGGGTTAGTGCCGAGGTATCACACACACATGGAATTTTCGGAAGTTTTTATTTTCTGAGTTTAATTGAACACGTGAATTCTTTTGATAAGAAATGTACTGGAAACTTACTGTAAACCTGGGATGCAAAATGTATGAAATGTTCAATTTATTTCATTAAATAGACTAATATAGTAAGAAACACATATTTGAAGGGTTTGAATGACCTCTGTCCTGACTTTCTAGTGTGGTTTGATTGCCCTCACTGGAAAGCCAAGAGACATTGGATGATGAGTTTAACCTCACTAGGGTACGTGGGACGCTAGCATGGCCAACATCCAGTGAAATTGTAGAGCGCCAAATTCAAAAACATAAATACTTATTATAAAAATTCATAAAACATACAAGTGTTATACATCGGTTTAAAGATTAACTTCTTGTTAATCCAACCACAGTGTCAGATTTCAAAAAGGCTTTACGGCGAAGCATACCATGCGATTATCTGAGAACAGCGCCCAGCAGACAAATCATTACAAACAGTTACCAGCCAAGTAGAGGAGTTACACAAGTCAGAAATAGAGATACAATTAATCACTTACCTTTGATGATCTTCATATGGTTGCACTCACAAGACTCCCATTTACTCAATAAATGTTTGTTTTGTTCGATAAAGTCCCTGTTTATATCCAAAAACCTCCGTTTTGTTCACGTGTTTTGTTCAGTAATCCACAGGCTCAAACGCAGTCACAACAGGCAGACGAAAAATCCAAATAGTATCCGTAAAGTTCGTAGAAACATTTCAAACGATGTTTATAATCAATCTTCAGGCTGTTTTTATCCTAAATAATCAATAATATTTCAACCAGACAATAACGTCCACAATATAAAAGGTAAACAAGAAAGGCGCACTCTCGGTCGTGCGCATGGAAAAGCTCTGGGACACTGCAGTGTCCTCTCATTCAGAGTGGTCTTACTCCCTCATTTTTCAGAATACAAGCCTGAAACAATTTCTAAAGACTGTTGACATCTAGTGGAAGCCATATGAAGTGCAATTTGAGTCCTGAGTCAATGGATACTGTAATGGCATTCAATAGAAAACTACAAACATAAAAAAATCCCACTTCCTGGATGGATTTTTCTCAGGTTTTCGCCTGCCAAATCAGTTCTGTTATACCCACAGACATTATTTTAACAATTTTGGAAACTTTATAGTGTTTTCTATCCAAATTTGCATATGCTAGCTTCTGGGCCTGAGTAGCAGGCAGTTTACTTTGGGCACGCTTTTCATCCGGAAGTGAAAATAGTGCCCCCTACCCTAGTGAAGTTAAGGTAATTTGTTATGATGATAATTACAGAGAAGGTTATAATTACTACTTATATTTGTGATTCGGTCCACGAGGGAAAGAGAGGGCTGCCCTTGAATAGGGGGGACTGTCTAAAGTCTGTTTTTACTATGAAGTTATGGGTACAAATGTTTTTACGGAGTTATTAAGGACAGTAATTCGAATTTGATTTGCAGTGTCATGTATCAAAATGGGGGAATTACCAGTCTTCTGAGGTTTTGGGATTTTTGGATTGAGTGATATATGAAGGAGTGTATTGTTGTGTTGTTTGTTCTGTTTTGTTTCGATAAATCTCACCAGATTGGGTCTGCTGGACGATCAGGATAATTTCCTGATCCTGTGACTCTGCGATGAGGTTGACAGTGTCAAAAGGGGAGTATAAGCCAATTTGGAAAACATTTTCAACAGAATGTGATGTTATTTTCTTAGATTTTTGTTTAAGAAATGTGTATTAAGAATATGGGTAAAAGTAATAATTTCAGGATTTCCTGAATCAGAAATGAACTAAACTATTGTTTTGATCTGTCCTTTCTTGAGATTTTGGATTGTGACTACAGATGGTATCTAGATGCATGAAAGGAATAATTTGACCAAATGGTGTGGACCTCAAAAACCCCTCTAACCGGCTGAAGAAATGGTGTTCAATCCGGCCCTGTACTTCTATCGAGAGACCTGAGTCTGAGCCAGCAACCGGTGTACAACATCCAGTTGAAGCTATTGTAAGAATATGTCGAATATAAATACATAATGCAGAGACAGAGGACGAGAGGTCAAAAGGACGAGAAGTCAATAGTGTAATAACGATTAAGGGAAATTGTGTTTTTTTCTGTAATAGGGAATTATTGATCAGTGGTTCAGAGACATGGGAGGAATATGTCTTCTGAAATACACTCAGGCTGAGTTGCGCAAGGATGATCAGGTTTCAAGCATCTGGTGAACAATGTCTTAGGCCAACCAGAACACAGGCTGTAAAAGGTGGTAAAGACAAACCTCCGGTGATAGTAATCACACAAATCAGCATCTCCAAAACAGTTGGACGAACGGTCAAAAACGTTGAAACATCCCTGAGAAGTGGGTATGAAGACGTGGGACCATTTGAAGCGTTATAAGAAACTCTACAATCTACATCCTTATGATGGGTTACAGTTATTAGCCTTTGTTTTAAACAACTGTGAAACATGGTGTAGTTGAAGAAAAGGTTTATAGAGCTGTGGGTGGTGAAGAGCAAGATGTGGCCGATGGATGGAGAGCCATACATGTTTTCCTTAATTAAGGGTCTGACCAATGCAACCACCAATTGGGGAGAGATAACCAAATGAAAGAACCGTTTGTTGAATTTGAAGACAGGTTTAGAGCAGATGTGGTTAAAAACAGTGGGTTACCTGACATGGAAGATGAAGATACACTCAATCCCTCCAAAAATGGGGCAATCACTCATCAGCTGATGCAATCCATACATGATGATTTGCGAAAAACTTTTGTTTCCACAAGTAATGACTGGGAGAGACAAAACTACGGTGACATAATCGACAGACTGTCACGACTGGACAGAGACATAAATCAACATAATAGACCGGCGTTTATCAGAGTGGTGCAGGTTCCAAGTGAAACCAACAACATTATTCGTTCAGCAGAAGAGAAACCTGGTGAATGTCATTATTGCGGGATTTCTGTTCACTGGCAACGAGAATGTCAGAAAATAAAACATGATTTAATGAGAAGTGGCCAGGAGAAGCAGGGTCCGTCTAAGGGAAAATGGAATCAAGACAACAGCCCCAATGACACAATGTTAATGCAGAAATTTAAGAAGTTCTCTCCGGCTCAGCAGCGGAGTTTGCTGGGTGCTGTGGAGGGAAACTAATAGACCCCTTCTTACGTCCCATCTCAGCTTGTGTACACATGAAATCGGATGGAATATATGTGAACATGTTGGTTAACAACTTTGCAATCGATTTTTTTTCATAGATACGGGTGCTGAAGTCACTGTATTGCCCATATCTTATGCACAACATATATGTCCTCGGTACACGGGCAAGAAGATGAGAGCAACAGGAGTGGGGGGAAGACAGATATGAAACAAACCAAACCACTGTCAATTTCTATTGGTCCAATGAAGATTGATGCAGGGGTGTGGATAGGCTCATTTGAACAACCTATTTTAGGCCTTGATGTTATTATTCAACTTGACTCTAGATTGAATATTTTTGAAGGAAAGGTGATGTGGCAAATTATACAACTGCAGGGATCTACAGTTCAGAACCATCCTATGAAGAAAAATGAGTGTAGAACTTTGGATATGGAACCAGTGTGCTTCACAGGTGTTGCCCCACCTTGCACAAAACAATATATCATTAGCAAGGAAGCTATGGACGCTACTAAAGTAGTGATTAAAGATCTATGGGACATGGGTATAGTTGAAAAGACACCACGCAATCCAGAAACCCTGATGTATCCTACAGATACCACATTACTTGAACACGACTGTTGTGAGTTGGTTTTGGATCATCTCTCTGATGGGTTTATAGAGTAATTCGTTGGAAAACCCTGAGTTTATCTTATACACAGAAGGTTCAAGCATTGTGGAGGGGGTGTGAGGCAGGCTGGGCATGGGTAGTTACTACAATGGACAATCTGATAATACCAGTTACGTTAGATTTGAGAAAAGCAGACGTTCACTTTATGAGTGACACAATGATTAACTATTGCATACAACTCTCTAATGGGGAATAACTCCCGAGGGGGGACATGATGTAGTGCCAGGACAGTGGATGATGTAAAAAGAAATATGTGACAGGCACATTAGGGCCAAAATGGGAAGGTCCTTATCAAGTTTTTCTCATAACGAGGTCAGCAGTTAAAGTCCAGGGATAATCACGATGGATACATGTCACTCATTGCAAGGTTGTCTGGAGCCTGGAGAATAAAGAACTGATTGATTAGCAAACGGGGGCCAAACTCGGGTGAAGAAGCATAGTAAGATGATCAGAACCTGATAAGCTTCAATGTTGTATACCGCAGTCATCATATTAGGGATATCTAGGTGAAATGGCCAACGTTTTCCTGAAAACTGGAACATGCTTACTTAGAGAAATCTATGTGAAATATCAATCTCTTGAAACCAGGAAATGTTTTTTCACTTTTTTGTTTCCTTCGTTACAGGTTATGAGAATCTACAGTCTGAAGCTGAAGCAATATCCTTCGATTCAAGGACTGTACCTGAAACGATACAAGATCACCGGTGAAGTGCAACCAGTGGAATGGAAGAAGAATTCCTCACTACTGGCAGACTGTCACAACATAATTTCTAATAGTTATCTATGTGGGACTGATACCAGTGTGGAAGAGCCGGTCACTTTTAAAGGACTTGGGGAATGATTACCTTGCCAATAGGATGATTGAATTGTGTCTTGTAGACAATTATTATAATTTTTTTGAGTGAGTTTCCTCCTAATACAGGATGTGGTAGGAATTGGAACATCATCATTACACCTGTTAATACTTATTTTCTATAACTTTGTTTTAAATCTATTTCTTATTGTAACAGCAAGTACAATGTGGTCTTTGTGTTTTAAAGAAATGAAGGTGCTTAATGTGATTTTATGCTAACTGCTAATGTTTTTAATACTGTCTATTATTTTATGTTTTTTATTGTTTTCTAGAAAGACATTTTAATTATATTTATTTTTAAAAGGGTCTGGGGGGAGTGTAAGATTATTTCGAAGATAAATACACAATGCAGAGACAGAGAACGAGAGGTCAAAAGGACGAGAAGTCAATAGAGTAATAACGATTAAGGGAAATAGTGTTTTTTCTGTAATAGGGAATTATTGATCAATGGTTCAGAGACATGGGAGGAATATGTCTTCTGAAATAGGGTACTTGTTATTTGGCCATTGGCTAGTTTATTTGAAAGGAATTCTAATTGGTCAACCACAGGCTAGGGCTGGGTTATAAAGCTACATGCTGTCCCTTGTTCTGGGGATAGAATCACAGGAGAGAACCACTGGAGAGAACCACTGGAGAGAACCACTGGAGAGAACCACTGGAGATAACTACTGGAGAGATTCACTGAGAGAGCATCACGGAGGACAGGAGAGAATGACCATCTACCTCTCAGCATAACATCTATGGTTTATCCTCTTTGAATATATCAAATTTTCCTCCCCCTGATTTGCTTTGGGGGTCTGTGTTATTGAAGAATAACATCAACTGCTAACACTACCAACTGCCTTTTCTCTCATGCCTTTTTCTCAGGAGTGCAAAATAAGTCCATGTGGAGTGAGCATGAAGAGAGATCAGTTCCAAAACTTCTCATATTGCTGGTATACTGGTTGACAAATGGACAAGACATAATAGGCGTTATGCTGGGGCTCAGGTGAGACATTAGTCTGTTTGGGAAAATCAGATTGTTCCTGAGACATTGAAATTGGGACATTATGGGGTGGAACCAACCATGACTAAAGGTTTTTAGTGGGGTTTTCAGCGATATATAGTACTCTGAATTTGTTAGGTTATTCAGTCCAACACTCAAGGGTGTGTGGTCGACCAGCCTCATTATTGCAATAATTAATTGATATTGAATAAAGATTATTGTTTGAAGAAATGACAAAGTATCTCTCACTTGATTAGAATATTCCACGACACCTTTCCTTGGGTCTTTATGGAGATTGGGCAGCAGGCAGGCAGCAGGCAGGGAAGCAGGTAGCAGGCAGCATAGCCACAGGCTCCATGCTGGGCGGCTGCTTTCTTTAGCAGGTGATAATGAGTAGCAGGGTCGGCACTGAGACTAGTTAACAGAGAGAGAAGCTATTCTGCTTTCTGCAGGAGCTGTCTAAATGTGGGAATAAATAAACATATCAATTAATAAGTAAACAGAGAATTGTGAAAACTATTCCCTATTTGAAAATTCAGTTGAATCTCCACCTCAACCTGGGAGAAACTGCAGTGGTACATGACTGTATGTATACCGTAGGTGCTAGAAAGTACAGGTATGCAGAAAGAGTGGGAGGGAATAGGGATAGCCACTGGTCACTTCCTCTCTAGCCGTGAGAGGTCAAAGGTCAGGTAAAAAATGAGACAAACCAGTGGTGGGGCTGGCCCTAACCCAAATGACGATCAGAGGATGTCACAAACCACAGGAGCACATGCCACAGGCGAGTACTGTAGATTCACTCTCTACTGTTCATCCTCTTTCTCTGTCTCTCTCGCATGCTAACGTCATGTATGAAATAATTAATTGTAATAAGCGTGATTATTCATTAGGCTTGTTACCCAATAACATATTCATATCACAGGCCACCTGGGTAATCAGTTTCCACCCTGTGTCTGCTGCCCTTTCAAACAATCAATGTGCTTCCTGTCACAGCTAATTTCTCTGACATATCATTAATAGGTCTCTGACATGGATGGATGATCTCATATCCTGTCCCTTTTCACTCAGAACACTTGACACTGTGGAGAATCAGACAGGCTCAAACCCCCTCTGAGAGAAGAACAGAGGTAATTCATTTAAAACCTGTTCAAAAATACAACTCTACATTCTAGTCAGAAACAGAGACAAATAGGCAGCAGGCTTAGCTATGCACTGTCCTCTCTGCCTCTCCTCACTTAACCCATAATTACACTGACATTCACTGCTCTTATAGAGTCAGACACTCCAACATCAATCATCTCCAAGGAGAAAGAGAATACTATCACCTGATGCTGCCATGGAATCACATCACAACGCCCTATAAATAACCCTGCACTGTGGCTCTACAGTAACATGCTCCTGGTTACATGTACAGAGAGCCGTTCAGGTGACTGATGCCGTTTTTAAGACAACTCGGAACTCGGAAACTCTGACATTTTCGACTTGCAAACTCATTGTTAAAAATCAACCAATAGGAAGCTCTACACAAAAAACGTACATACATTTTAACTCAGAAGTTCCGAGTTTCCGAGTTGTCTTGAAAGCACCATGAGACACACACACACACACACACACACACACACACACACACACACACACACACACACACACACACACACACACACACACACACACACACACACACACACACACACACACACACACAATTACATCAAGGACACACCACTTTTCCAATGGCATGAATGGCTACATAATTGTCAGGCCATTACTTTGGTCAGAATATTGTGGGCTAGCTCTGGATATTGGTCAGTTATTACTAAAGTCATTATAAAACTGCAGGGTGCCAGCTACTAGTAGATTCAATCACAATTAACTGGACTTAATTTCATCGCAAATAACAAGAGGGTCTAAACTGTACCTCATTTTAGTAATCTAGGTTATGATTCCCTGAAGAATTTAGCCGTTTTCTGTGGAAAAATACTGCAGTTGGAATAAAAAATATATTAATTCTTTCATTTGTTCTCTCTCACATGTTGAAATTGACACGGCACAGTGCAATATTACTATGAATTATTATCTAGATTGGAATTTCAAAAGATGTCACAGTGAATAAATTAACAAACTTGGAACAGTTCTGGCTTTTTTTTCATATTTTTTGTGACCAAATCTTTATATATTTTTGTCATTGTTCTTGTTGGGGTGGGGGGGCACAACACACAAATTCATATAACTACCTCTGAAAGCAAAGACAGTAGAAAATATGAAAATAGGTATATATATACAGTATACTCAGTACCAGTCAAAAGTTTGGACACATAGCGGTTGATGTCAACATAGTGGTTGATGGTTCTTGACATTTTTTTTTGACTGACCTTCGTGTCTTAAAGTAATGATTGACTGTCAGTTCTCTTTGCTTATTTGAGCTGTTCTTGCCATAATATGGACTTGGTCTTTTACCAAATAGGGCTATCTTCTGTATACCACCCCTACCTTGTCACAACACAACTGATTGGCTCAAACGCATTCAGAAGGAAAGAAATTCCACAAATGAACTTTTAACAAGGCAGACCTGTTAATTGAAATGCATTCCAGGTGACTACCTCATGAACCTGGTTGAGTGTATGCCAAGAGTGTGCAAAGCTGTCCTCAAGACAAAGGGTTGCTACTTTGAAGAATCTAAAATATAAAATGTATTTTGATTTGTTGGTGTGTCCAAACTTTTGACTAGTACTGTACATTTTGTTTGTATGTTCGGTCTTTATAGATTGTTTATTTGAATGTGTTGGGCTTTAGCTGAGATTATTATTTACAGAGTCAAGTGCATTTTGTCCAGGCCTCAATTGTTTCTTGACAAGCACCTTTAATTCTAATGTTCTAACTTCTAACAGTAACTGTATAAACTGGCGAATTGGGAGAGAGTGAGGTGATTGCCATTTAAGAGCCAACATCTTTTTTTTTGTGGCAGCACTGCCAGAAGTATTTAGAACTAGGAATAGATATAGTCCTTGGTTCACTCCAGACCTGTCTGCCCTTGACCAGCACAAAAACATCCTGTGGCGTTCTGCATTAGCATCGAATAGCCCCCATGATATGCAACTTTTCAGGGAAGTTAGGAACAAATATACACAGGCAGTTAGGAAAGCTAAGGCTAGCTTTTTCAAACAGAAATTTGCATCCTGTAGTACTAACTCAAAAAAGTTCTGGGACACTGTAAAGTCCATGGAGAATAAGAGCACCTCCTCCCAGCTGCCCACTGCTCTGAGGCTAGGAAACACTGTCACCACCGATAAATCCACTATAATTGAGAATTTCAATAAGCATTTCTCTAATAGGCTGAGAGAGGCTGGACTGAGTGCTTGTAGGCCTGTTGTAAGGCAGGTCCTCACCAGACATCACCGGCAACAGCGTCGCCTATGGGCACAGACCCACCGTCGCTGGACCAGACAGGACTGGCAAAAAGTGCTCTTCACTTACGAGTCACGGTTTTGTCTCATCAGGGGTGATGGTCAGATTCACGTTTATCTTCGAAGGAATGAGCGTTACACCGAGGCCTGTACTCTGGAGCGGGATCGATTTGGAGGTGGAGGGTCCGTCATGGTCTGAGGCGGTGTGTCACAGCATCATCGGACTGAGCTTGTTGTCATTGCAGGCAATCTCAACCCTTTGCATTATGGAAGACATCTTCCTCCCTTATGTGGTACCCTTCCTGCAGACTCATCCTGACATGACCCTCCAGCATGACAATGCCACCAGCCATACTGCTTGTTCTGTGCGTGATTTCCTGCAAGACAGGAATGTCAGTGTTTTGCCATGGCCAGCGAAGAGCCCGGATCTCAATCCTAATGAGCACATCTGGGGCCTGTTGGATCGGAGGGTGAGGGCTAGGGTCATTCCCCCCAGAAATGTCCGGGAACTTGCAGGTGCCTTGGTGGAAGAGTGGGGTAACATCTCACAGCAATAACTGGCACATCTGGTGCAATCCATGAGGAAGAGATGCACTGGAGTACTTGGCCACACCAGATACTGACTGTTACTTTTTATTTAGACCCCCCCTTTGATCAGGGACACATTATTCAATTTCTGTTAGTCACATGTCTGTGGAACTTGTTCAGTTTATATCTCAGTTGTTGAATCTTGTTATGTTTATACAAATATTTACACATGTTAAATTTGCTGAAAATAAAGTTGACAGTGAGAGGACATTTCTTTTTTTGCTGAGTTTATGAAGGAATGTGCCTACCTGATTTAAGGGATTCAGTGAACAGTTGGGAGTTGGGTCCAATTTCATCGTAAAATGTCTCCTTGGTGTTAAATACAGTCTGTGAACAAATTTTAAATGTATAAATTGATGGTTCGGAATACGGGATGCCAAGGTCATATTTTTTTATATTCAGTTCCGGTTAAAGGGTTGTTCATATTCACTTAGATCTGTGGACCATACTTTTTTAATGACTAGCTCAGAATATGAGCTTTCCATAAGGTGTTTATACATTATAGAGATCAGTCCTTTCGGGACCCAAGATTATTTATTTATTAATCCCACCATTGGATGGTTCGGTAGTTGGGTTTCCCAAGGGACTCCATAGGCCAACATAGATAACCTAAGTTGTAAATATAGAAAAAAGGAATTGCCTGGTAATGTGTATGTGCCTTTTAAATCTTGAAATGTTCTCAAACCATTACTGTCCATGATATCGGCAAAGAATACAGATTCCACATTTAAACCATTGGGGGAGATCCAAAAGGCCGCCCTCCAGAATGCAAGTCATTATTGTGAAATATTGACTTATGGGCATGCCATTTTTCCCAGTTACATCGTTTAAAAATGTTGCGCCAAATAGAGATTGTATGAGCAATAATAGGACCAAAGCATATCAGTGAAGACCACCTCTTCCAGGGCAATAGGAAACACCATATTGGGGGTGATAAAATCCTGTCAAAACCAATATAGGATGGGACGAAATGCTAGTGCCTGGAAATACAATTTAAAGTTTGGTAAGGATAGTCCTCCTACATCTTTCCCTCTTTGTAAGTATGTTAATTGTATCTGGGATACCATGTACATTTCAAAAACCACACTATGAATTTTATCCCAAAAGCCAGAAGGGCGAGACAAGGGAAGCACTGATCTACAGAAAATATTCATTTTTACAATAGTCTGCTGGTTAAAGCGACTGGGATGTTAGTCCATCTACTGAGATTGGATTGAATTGATTTGAGTGTTCTGGATGCTTCGCTAGCAATAGACAACAAGAAATCCGACCAATCGGATCCTGGTCTCCTTAAGTGTGTAGCGCCCATCAGTGTTGGCTCATTAACCTACATTTTTTATTTAACGTTGTTATCAGGAAATATTCCAAAAGTATGGAAATCATCTCTTGCACTGCCACACCATAAGGACGGGGATAGTAGTGATCTTAATCATTATCGTCGAATTTCAAAGCGTCTTCGTCTAGCTAAGATTCTTGAATCCTTGGTAAAAGTACAGCTTTGCTCTTTTTTATCTGAGAAATGCATTTTGGATGTAAACCAATCAGGGTTTAGGCCTGGCTATAGCACTTTAACAGCAACCACTTTAGTAGTTAATAATCTTGTCAATGCTTTAGATGCTAAAATGAAATGTGCTGCTTTATTTGTGGACCTGTCAAAAGCTTTTGATACCGTTGATCATGCTATTATCAAATACATTGTCCTCGAAAGACCTTTGGGACCTGTGTCCTTCACTATTTATACAAACACCATTGGACTATCTGTTAAAATGTGTAAAATTCATCTATATGTGGATGCTACTATTATGTCTGCTATTGCCCTGACTGTTGATCTGGCTGTGTCTGAACTACAGTCAGATTTTATAGCTATGAAGGAAGCCCTTGCTGATTTAAAACTTGTGCTTAATACGGGCAAAACTAAATACATGTTGTTTTCAAACTCTCCTAAGAATGTTTCAGGTGAACTACATGTTCACTCGTTAGATGGTTCTCCAATCAAACCTTTTAATTTGTTCTTGATTATGGTGATACTATTTATCAAAATGCAGCTGCTGCTACTCTTAAACCGTCAGATGCCATCTACCATAGTGCCCTTCATTTTGTTACAGTTTTAATAGTCATCACTGTATCCTGTATCAGAAGGTTGGCTGGACTTCTCTAAAGAACCGTAGATCTCTATATTACTCCCTTTATGTTTACAAGGCCCGACTTCATAAACTTCCATCTTATATAACTTTGCTGTTGAAGTATAAACACTTGAGTTGCCTAACGCGTTCACAGGATTGGTTAACTCTTATGGTTCCTAGGGTCTCCACTGACCTAAATGAATTTGCTTTTAGTTTTAATGCATGGAACAGAATTCAAAATATGTTTCATGCTTCTGGTGCAGTTCAGGCAATTTAAAGTATTGATTGGGGATTTCTTTGTGGAGGAATGTAACTGTTTTTCTGGGTGATTTGTGATGCTTTATTTGTGCTTACCATGACTGTGTTTGTCTGTCGTTTATCAAACACTATATATACAAAAGTATGTGGACACCCCTTCAAATTAGGGGATTTGGCTATTTCAGCCACACCCGTTGCTGACAGTTGTATAAAATCAAGCTCACAGACATGGAATCTCCATAGGAAAACGTTGGCAGTAGAATGGCCTTACTGAAGAGCTCAGTGACTTTCAACGTGGCACCGTCATAGGATGCCACCTTTCCAACAAGTCAGTGCGCCAAATTTCTGCCCTGCTTGCTGCCCCGGTCAACTGTAAGTGCTGTTATTGTGAAGTGGAAACGTCTAGGAGCAACAAAGGCTCAGCTGCAATGTTGTAGGCCACACAAGCTAACAGAACGGGACCGCCAAGTGCTGAAGCACGTAGCGCGTAAAAATCATCTGTCATCGGTTGCAAAACTCTCTACTGAGTTCCAAACTGCCTCTGGAAGCAATGTCAGCACAAGAACTGTTCGTCAGGAGCTTCATGAAATGGGTTTCCATGGCCAAACAGCCGCACACAAGCCTAAGATCACCATGTGCAATGCCAAGCATCAGCTGGGGTGGTGTAAAGCTCACCGCCATTAGATTCTGGAGCAGTTAAAATGCATTCTCTGGAGTGATGAATCACACTTCCCCATCTGGCAGTCTGACTGAACCCTTTTGATCATGGAGAGAGATTTGGGCACCCAGCAAGCCGGCTTCCTCAGTTGAGAGAAAAGGAGTTCTCATATCTTTTAAAAAGGACTCGATCTGGCTTGGTTATAGGTGTACACTTCTTTATAGAAATGGGAGAGCCTTTGCTTGATTCATTTGAGTTCTGATAGTAATTTACCTGATTCAGATTCAATAGCTGCAATATCCGCCAATTGATCATTACCGTGAAGCTTGCTAGACAGTAGACGACTGGGTCGATTACTATGGAAGTAATGGTTGAGTCTAACTCGATGGATGGCAAATTATGCTCTCTGTCTTATCTATAGATTTAGTTCTGTCTTGACTTTGAAGAGAGTAGTCACTACCTGGTCTGAAAAAAAGTGTTTGTAATTTATTCAGCCCAGATGCAAATACAGTTGCATTGTTTTTAATAAAGCTTTTGATGGCGTCCCATAAAATCCGAGGGTCATCGACTGAATTTTTGTCAATCATTATAAATTCATTCAATTCAGTTTCAAATTGTTCACAGAAAGTAGGATTTTGTTGTAAGGAAACATTAAAGCTCCATCTTGTGGCTCTATTAGGAGATTCAGACATTTGTAGCTGGCAGTAATAAGCATGGAGATCAGATAGGCTCAAATGTCAAATTTTTATTTACTTGATTAAAGAAACTAGAGAAGTAGATATTATATTTATGCAAATAATATATATTTAACCTTTATTTAACTTGGCAAGTCAGTTAAGAACAAGTTCTTATTTACAATGACGGCCTTCCAAAAAGCAAAAGGCCTCCTGCGGGGAAGGGGGCTTGGATTAAAAATAAAAATAAATGAAATAAAAATATAGGACAAAACACACATCACGACAAGAGAGACAACACAGCACTACATAAAGAGAGACCACAGACAACGACATAGCATGGCAGCAATACATGATAACATAGCCTGGTAGCAACACAACATGACAACAACATGGTACAGCAATAACAACATGGCAGCAGCACAGGGTACAAACATTATTGGGCACAGACAACAGCACAAAGGGCAAGAAGGTAGAGACAACAATACATCACGCAAAGCAAAGACAATAGTACAAGATCGATTTGGGAGAATGTTTTGTGCCTGTTTGAACAGAAAGTGCACTCTTTTGCTTTAGGGTTATGAGCTCACCAGGCATCAATGAGGTTGTAATCAGAGAGTATATGTTGGAGAGACTTCGTGGCCTGTGGATTGCAGTTGGTGTCTTAATAGATTTGTCCTGCATGTCCAGAAGGGCATTCATGTCTGTCCCAATAATCCGTTGGAATTTAGTTAATTCTAACAATTTGATGTTCAGATAATCAAAAAACTTAGGATCATATGAATTTGGGGTGCATACACATTAACAAATGTCATTTTCTTTCCATTATGGATACATTTAAGGAAAGTGATTCTGCCTTCTTGGTCTGCGCCTTTACCAAGGATGGTGATTTTGAGTTTCTTATGTATCATTATGATTCCACCCTTCGTTTTGTTAGGGGCTGATGAAAAAGCAGCCAGTACAAATGGTTCTCTATTCTATGTGCGTCCTTTGGAGCAGGTGTGTTTCTTGGAGCATTGCTATATCAATAGAATATCAACACTTTACAGGAATAGTAAGGCTTTTCAAATTCCACAAGAGAATAGCTAGTGTTACCATTGTTTTTCTAGAATGTCATTGTTATCTTTGGTGTTGATAAGCCTATGGAAGTAAAATAAAAAGCAGGACCCACAGGGAAACCCTCCCATTGGTCACTCCCCACCCAGAAGACCCTTTATAACTCAAGACGCCCAAGTCATGGGGTTCCATCTGTCAGCTTGTCTCCTTGTGTGTTGGGTTTAATGTGTCAGCTTGTCTCCTTGTGTGTTGGGTTTAATGTGTCAGCTTGTCTCCTTGTGTGTTGGGTTTAATGTGTCAGCTTGTCTCCTTGTGTGTTGGGTTTAATGTGTCAGCTTGTCTCCTTGTGTGTTGGGTTTAATGTGTCAGCTTGTCTCCTTGTGTGTTGGGTTTAATGTGTCAGCTTGTCTCCTTGTGTGTTGGGTTTAATGTGTCAGCTTGTCTCCTTGTGTGTTGGGTTTAATGTGTCAGCTTGTCTCCTTGTGTGTTGGGTTTAATGTGTCAGCTTGTCTCCTTGTGTGTTGGGTTTAATGTGTCAGCTTGTCTCCTTGTGTGTTGGGTTTAATGTGTCAGCTTGTCTCCTTGTGTGTTGGGTTTAATGTGTCAGCTTGTCTCCTTGTGTGTTGGGTTTAATGTGTCAGCTTGTCTCCTTGTGTGTTGGGTTTAATGTGCTTCTCCAAGATGTCTTGAGCCTTCTTGGCAGATGAAAACATGTGTGTTGTGTTCTGGAAGGTCAAGATGAGTTTTGCCAGGTGGATGAAGCCGCATCTCAGGTTTAGCTTGATTAGCTGTAGGTCTCCCTCTGTTTTAGCAGTTCAGCACTCAGGTCTGGGTAGATGGTGATCCTCTTCCCTGCATAGGTCAGACCCCCGGATTCCACTGCAAGGCGAACAATTCGCCACTTGACTTCAAAGCTATGGATCATAAAGCGAGCGCCGTTGCGGCGTTGACCTTTGCGGTGTGCAGTATTAATCAACGGCATGGGACCCAGCTGCTCCTGTCCGAACAGTTCCTAGAAAATATTTCTCATTAAGGAAGTTGGTTTGCCCACTTCCACACCAGTTTCAGAACTATGACCCGCACAATTTACTCTACGGGAATGATTTTCGAGTGATTCGGTTTTCTTTTTTAGACTTTTATTATCCGTTCTTGGACGTTGGGGGTAATAAGTGTTTAAATGTTAAATCCTCTCATTCATTCACAGCCCCCTGCAGTACTTTGTCTGGCAGAGACAGAGACACGTGGAGCTCATCCAAATTCCAGCACACAGAATGCTGACAAGGGGAAAAGTAAATACTGTTTTCCAGAGATCCATAGCACAGCAGTTTGTTCCATTTACAGGTATCATTAGCAAGCCTATGCTACAGATGGCATTGATGAATCGAACCAATATTCTCTGTGATTGGGACCGCTGTGAAAACAAGAATTGTGAGCTTTAACAATTACAGGGATTAGACTGTAAACCCGAGGTAACCTGATGGAAAGAAGACTTTACAAACAGACTTTCACATGTCCGTCTCGCTTCCCCTTTGTAAGAAATGTAATCTACAGCACCATCGGAAGAGACCACTTCCATGCCCTAGGTAATTAAGTGTCAAGCTGTAGAGATAGATATAGACCTACGGTGGTATCTGTGTCATCTCAAAGTGACCCTATTAAGAGCCTTCTTGGCAGATGAAAACATGGTTCGGTGGTTATGGTGATTTCCTAAGGCCAGTATAGTGAGCGTTACTGGACACTGGTTGAATCAACGTTGTTTCCATGTCATTTCAAGCAAAAGTACACTACACCAAGGGCCATTCCTCTCCGTTCTGGACTGCCTGAAACTGAAAACATCCACTTTATGAATATGTATTCATAATCGCAGGTGACACACAAAGCAAATCAAGTGATCCAAGGTCCTTAGATGCAGTTAGCGCTGAGTGTGGTTGGGAAGACAGCTTCAGTTTCAGCCTCAGTCTGCCCGAGGAAACCACCTACAAACAGGCCCCATCAGGGACCCATCCATTACATCGAGCTATGGGGGAGAACACTCTGGAAAATGATGGCGCAACTCAGCTTAACAGGATGTGGTGGATCTCTCTCTCTCTCTCTCATTCCCTCTCTCTTTCTCTCTAATGATGTCAGTTGATGAGGACAGACGAGAATGGAGCTCTTGAAAAGCAATGTGTGGAGCCTGGGGAAGAGTGCCCATGTCCCCTTAAAAGCCCCAGTGTGACAGTGTGACATACTTGACATACTGTAAGCTTCTCAATACTTTTGGTCAGTCTTAAGTCAGAAGTGTTATCAACAGTTTAATTTGGGGGGTGGATTGGAACAGCTGGGGAGACAGAATATAGTGGGAATTTGAACTGATTTCTGTTCAAAGTCATCTTTAGTAATCATTAGTCATCTTTAGTATCTTAGATTACTGTATCATTAAAAAGCAATCAGTTTTTGGAAACACCCGACCACAATAATCTCAATTGAACCCCTGCATGTCATTAAATTCTACCCAACTGGTCTACATGCCTGATAATGTTCTGATGCTGAATGGGTTTTGTTTATAGCTAAATGGCACTTCAACCACCGCCCATCACGAATGTAAGCGTTGCCATGGCACACATAGGCTCTGAAGGACAGAATAATAGAATAAAACCAAATAGCTCAATGATCTACTGGCAACTATTCTGTCCCTGTGTAAGGGCTTGTTTGTTCACGTGTTTGTTTTTGTATGCCTGAAGGTCCTATGTAGGGTCCTTGTATTTAGATGAGAAATTCCAATGTCCAGCTTTCTGGAATCCGTCACAAATCCGTCAGTACAGTAGGACATATGACGACGTGGGACCATGAACACACCAACCTTGAAAATATGATGAGGCGATTGTGTCTGGTTGAAATATTAAGGTCAGTTGAGACCCATCCATCCAGGCCTCATCCCTCACTGATAACCTGAGCCTCTGTGTTGGGCTGCTGAGGCAGATCACAGGTTCCTGAGCTGCCAAACTGGGGAATAGGGTTTAGAGACACACAGAGTACAGAGTACAGGCAGGCTTTACTGCTGTATAATCTGAGGCCGGGGCAGAAATAATATTAAACCCCACTCACTGATGGCTAGGGCTAGCCATCCATTCCAGCACCACCTTCCCAGTTAGCTGAGCTAATGGACTGTCTGAAAACTCTCATGGTGTCACGGCCATTGTAAGGAGGAGACCAAGGCGCAGCGTGGTAAGCGTACATTCTTCTTTATTATAAGAACGAACACTGAACAAACGAACAAAATAACAAAACGAACCGTGAAGCTAATATGAGTAGTGCAGACAGGCAACTAAACATAGAACAAGAACCCACGAACACCATAAAGAAAATGGCTACCTAAATATGATCCCCAATCAGAGACAACGATAAACAGCTGCCTCTGATTGAGAACCATATCAGGCCACCATAGACATACAAATACCCTGGACTTACAAAAACCCTAGGCAATACAAAAACTAACGTACCCACCCTAGTCACACCCTGACCTAACCAAAATATAAAGAAAACAGAGATATCTCAGGTCAGGGCGTGACACATGGCATGGCTAACTAATGTCAATAATGGTAAACTGTTTTAGCCCCATGATGGGTGGGATGGATTATCATTATCATAATGTCAATCACAGACTAGTTAATCCAATAAAGTATTTTTGATGGGGATTGTCCAGAGCTTCCACTGGGGTTAGATGAGCAGGCCAACGACTGACGGAGTATGACAGTTGTGCCCATTGCGAATTGGCAAGGATTTATAATAAAATGTCCTTCTATCACTATGGTAGACAAATCGATTATACAAGATACAACCAGAACGAGATGAAGAGCAGGACAGTGATTTGCACTCCGATGGGAAACAGACTTCCATCTGTGAAAGACCGAATGAGGCTGTAGAGGCAGAGAGCTGAACTTTGGTTGGGTCGGCAGTCCGACTGGGGATGCAGAGAGAAAGGTCACCTAAAGCTTGGCCTTTGAACCCCCTGAGGTCAATTTCTGCGCCACCGTGGAAATCTAATTAGCACAACATAAAAATCCCCAGAAAAATATCTTTGTCAGATCATAAGACATCCCGAAAATTGGTCTTCTCACAAAATCATCTAAATTGGCCTACAAACTATTATGACCCCTCTATGGAAAGATGAGACTCTCACGAACACATACAGTACCAGTTAAACGTTTGGACACACCTAGTCATTCAAGTTTTTTTATTTATTTTTTACTATTTTCTTTACTATTATTGTAGAATAATAGAGAAGATATCAAAACTATGAAATAGTACATATGGAATCATGTAGTAACCAAGAAATATTAAACAATCCTAAATATATTATATATTTGAGATTCATCAAAGTAGCAACCCTTTGCCTTGATGACAGCTTTGCACTTTTGACATTCTCTCAACCAGCTTCATGAGGTAGTCACCTGGAATGTATTTCAATTAAGAGGTGTGCCTTGTTAAAAGTTAATTTGTGGAATTTCTTTCTTCTTAATGCGTGTGAGCCAATCAGTTGTGTTGTGGGGGGGGGGGGGGGGGGGGGTATACAGAAAATAGCCTATTTGGTAAAAGACCAAGTCCATATGTGACCCGTTTCAGGAAACTAGATGTATGTCGTAAATCACGACTTCACAGGAGAGCCATTCTGGAACATGTGAACTTTCATGTGCCTTAATAACAAACGTGTATGCCATCTGTAAATACAAATACAATTGTTAAATTACGAGCCTGGTTGGTTTAGCCACAGAAAAAGTAAGCAACCTTCACACTAGCCATGATTGGCTGAGATAATGAGTGGGCTGGACATGCCGAGAGAGGAGTATGGATTGGTCTGCCATATAGAGGGGTTCTAGCTATTTGAGCTGATCAGTCTGTGTTGGTAATCCTATCGAACACGGCTTTTTTTTAAATGCATCGTGTAGTGGAGCTGCATAAGTTTTGCTCTCCACTTTCAGTAGGATCGAGTTTTGAAATCAGTGGAATTAGAGTATGATCGCTAAAGAGGTGGAGAAAACCCCTGTCTCAGGATTACATCTTCAAACTAAGGGCTACCGTGGTATGGCATCCGAGACAGGGAGACGTGTCCATCATGCATGATGATAGTCTAGCTAGCTACATTTTCAGATATTACACGTTTCTAATTTTGACAGAAAGTGGTTTCATTTCAAGCTAAAGTGTACTGTTTGCTAGCTAGCTAACGTTAGCTGGCTGGCTCCCTAGCTAATGTTACGTGTATGACGTTATTATTTGTATCCCAGAACCGTATGCTTTGCTAGTTAGAGTCTAATGTTAGCTAGCTAACATTGAACCTGGTTGGTTAGCTCCCAGCAGATTCATGCAGGGCAGTAATGACATGATTTGGCACTATGTTCATTGTTGTTTAACTAGCTAACGTTACGTGACGTGTGTGATCACGCTGTTTACCTAGCTAGGTTCATTGTTTACCTAACTAGCTAGCTACATATCTTAGACTAAAGTGTATAACACCTGTTGAATATGGCAGGTGTCAGTAAACGTCGGCAAAAAAGCGTAATGAAATTGCTGCCAGCAGAGCTGGCTAGGTTGTATCCAGAGGTAAACAAATCATTGGCCAGAGCGTCAAGTGTGCGCTCTGAACGCTCCGAAAGCAAAACGAGATGGGGCTAAAGTTTAAGAGGGTGTGAACGATGCTGAATGGGTGTTGACAAAGAAGAGCTCTCCAGTAGATACCAAAACATTCAAAGTACATTTTCTGAAAGGTGAGTTCATCAACTTTCAAAGCCCAATTACTCATTGCTCCTAAATGATATACAATTTTGTAGCTCTGAGTCTCTACTTTAATCCAATGTAAAAAAAAAAAAAACAATTTCAAATTTTGCTACATAAGACCAAATCCATGGTGTCTGCTGATGGTGAGTAACATATTATGGCAAGAACAGCTCAAATAAGCAAAGAGAAACGACAGTCCATCATTACTTTAAGACATGAAGGTCAGTCAATCCGGAAAATTACAAGAACTTTGAAAGTTTCTTCAAGTGCTGTCGCAAAAAACATCAAGTGTTATGATGACATGGGCTCTCATGAGTACCGCCAAAGGAAAGGTAGACCCAGAGTTACCTCTGCTGCAGAGGATAAATTCATTAAAGTTACCAGCCTCAGAAATTGCAACCCAAATAAATGCTTCAGAGTTCAAGTAACAGACACATCTCAACATCAACTGTTCAGAGACTGTGTGAATCAGGCATTCATGGTCGAATTGCTGCAAAGAAACCACTACTAAAGGACACCAATAAGAAGAAGAGGCTTGCTCGGGCCAAGAAACACGAGCAATGGACATTAGACCAGTGGAAATCTGTCCTTTGGTCTGATGAGCAAATTTGAGATTTTTGGTTCCAACCGCCGTGTCTTTATGAGACTAAGAGTAGGTGAACAGATGATCTCCACATCTGTAGTTCCAACCGTGAAGCTTGTAGGAGGAGGTGTGATGGTGTGGGTGTGCTTTGCTGGTGACACTGTCTGTGATTTATATAGAATTCAACGCACACTTAACCAGCATGGCTACCACAGCATTCTGCAGCGATATGCCATCCCATCTGGTTTGCGTTTAGTGGGATTATCATTTGTTTTTCAACAGGACAATAACCAACACACCACCAGGCTGTGTAAGGGCTATTTGACCAAGAAGGAGACTGATGGAGTGCTGCACCCCTAGGCTTAGACTCTTATTGTGTTTCCCTTAGTGAGTCCTATAGTTAATAACACAACCTGAAACAGAAATGCAAATACGCTTCTCTAGGGAAAGTAATTTGACCTTAACAGCCTAGATATGTGTGGATGAATTAAACAAGCAGAAGGAGTGATGTATTCATAATGCATAAGGTTAACAAATTACTGTCAGAAAAGAGGCAATTGCATCCTTTTTGACATTCCCGGTTGGCTTTTTATATCACACAGTAGCTGGTAGACACAAACAGTCAAAACAATTTATTAAATAAACTGACACTGATTGACGCTGGGGGAGACTCAATGAAGAAGAAAAAAAGAAACGCACGGACAAGCACACACACACACACACAGACACACACACACACACACACACACACACACACACACACACACACACACACACACACACACACACACACACACACACACACACACACACACACACACACACACACACACACACACACACACACGCGCACTCTCACGTGCACATGCACACACACACACATGCACACACGTGGTAGCTCATCTGGTTGGTGGTGTTGGTCACAGCTGGGCTGGTCCCTCATCACCCTGACCCAGGGGCTTTGCTGCAGGACCCAGCCACCAAGATGAGGTCGGATTTAAAACCAAGATTAAGCAAGGAAATCTGTCTGGAAGCAATAAAGTACGGACACAACTAAAACATCCTTCCTCCAGCCCATCTCAGGGCTCCTTGTTGCCAAAGCGCCTCTCCTCTCTGCCTTTGGAGAGGGTGGGAGAGACGTGGTGATGACGGCAGGAATAGGGAGCAGCAGCGGCAGCGCGGGCACACATGCCACTTGGCTCTTTAATATTCTCCCAGTGTGGAGGGACATTTGGAGAATGTGAGACGTTTAGCTGACCTCTGTCCCATTGGCACTACGTGTCTGATTACTGTTGCTGTCACACATTCCAGTCCTGCCCCTCCCAGCCCAGCTGGCTCCAAACCTAACTGGGTCCCTTAGTCTCCTCTTTGGATAGATGGACTAGGACACAGAGACTCATCACTGGACATCCTGTCCTGTCTGGAGGGGGACACAGAGACACAGAGATATAGACATTATGACTGGTCATCACTGGGAGATCAAAGATCTCCATCCTCACTGGACACCTTGTCCTGTCGGAGGACAGGAGCTGTATGAAACGGTAGAGAGGGACCTTGCCATCTCTGGGACAACCACACCAACAGTCCATATACACCTACTACGCACTCGATCCCATGTTCCCTGCATTACAGTCCACATACACCTGCTCTGCACTCGATCCCATGTTCCCTGCATTACAGGGATGCAGTCCCCTCCTCTACGTCCCGGAGACTGAACCCAGGATGGGCCCAGCCAGGAACCGACAGGACTGAAACAACAGCATGAAAGATTTAAGGTCACCTGTGGGACTGCAGAACCCACGTCATGTCTCCAGAGAAAAGGCCTACTCAGCAGACTGCATGGCTGAATAATATAACTCAGCCTTGCAAGGTGGAGACTACAGCACAGCAGAACAGAGTCTGCATTAGTTAGGGTAGCAGTGTAGCGTGAGTCTAGAGCACTGTGAGTACAGGTGGTGTTGAGTTGAGCAGGTAAACAGAGAAGGCAGTGTGAATGAAATAAATTATGCACACTGTGTGCATTGGGCCTATACTGTACTGTACACACACTCTCGGCAAAGTAAAGAGAACAGTCACAGGAACCGCTAGCTAGTTCCAGCTCCCCACCACCACCACCGACACACTCTGTTCAAATAGAATCCCATGAAGACAATTCATGGCTTCAACAATTCAATATAGAAAATCTCAGTCCTCATACCAGGTAACCACATCACAGCCGAGCCGAAACATTAATAACAATAACACACACCCTCTCTTGTGTTGTATTATTGCTTTACTGAGAATAAAGAGTTTGCATATTGCCCACCATGGTTTGAACTGACTGTTCATTCTCTGGTCTAATTGCAGAGTACAGAGAAGAGAGAGAACGGCCTCTGACCCAGACCCAACTTATAAACGCAGTGTTGAAAACCCACAAACCAGCATGCAACATGATGGAAAAGGGCAACTTACAATAATGTACTCCCTATGGGAAACCAGCTAAAGAGAGTACCACTAGATCAGAAGAACTCGGCCTAACCAGACGTGTCCTTCACTTAACTGCAGAGATAGTGCACTTTTCTACGTGAATTAGTGGACAGGGGGTTAGGGAGGATGACTGACTGTAGCCTCCGTGTCGATAGCTGTCAGGGTCGGTCCGGTTCGCGTCACTCCCCAGGCTGCAGCCTAGCTGTCTGACAGTAGTCTTCCAGGCTAATGGAGTACTCTAGTGACCTGATATGTTTGATACACGCAGAGGTAAGTGAAGGCAACTTTTATCCAAGATCAATGCCTTGGCCCAGGATGCATGTTTACCGTGAGTCAGACATCAACTCTGTTTACCGTGCGTCAGACAGGTAGAGAGAGAGAGAAAGAGAGTGAGAGAGCGAGAAAGAGAGAGAGTAAGAGAGAGAGAAAAAGAGAAAAGGAGAATGAGAGAGAGAGAGAGAGAGAGAGACTTGGCCTGGCAAGATGGGAAGGTAATATGGGAGGGTTCAGGGTGAAATACCACTGCTGTCCATCAATGAATACTGTTATGGTCCTGTGGCCCATCGGACCATGGTAATGAGTGTGGCATGATTGGAACACTGTCAGCATCACAAATGGCACCCTATTCCCTACATAGTACACTATGGGTCCTGGTCAAAAGTACACTCTTAGAAAAAAAGTTGCTCAGTAGAACCATACAGGTCTCTTCGGTTTGTCCCCATAGGGGAACCCTTTTTGGTGCTGGGTAGAACCCTTTGCAGAGGGTTCTATCTAGAACCCTATACGTAGGGTTCTTCAAAGAACCCCCTGTATATGGTTCTACCAAGAACCCTCTATGATGGATTCTACCAAGAACCATTTAATCTTTGGAGGGTTCATCCTATAACCCTCTGAGAATGATTCCACTAGTCTTATTAGCCTTTAACAATGTATTATTTAAGACAATACATTACATATATAAGGCTTTTCTTTGAGGGCCTAGTTATACCCGAACACAGTGGTGCTCGGAATCTCCTGGTTTATTGGCCATTTCAGGCCTGCAAGTCACACTATGCTGGCTTGCAAAGTGATGTCTAATTCCTATTGGAATCCAGCCAGAGTTAGGATATCCAACAAGTGGAATTGTTAATCACCAGCAACCTGCATTCAGAATTACTGCCAGGGTAGGGAAGATTGAATACTGAGACTACCTCAATCATCTAAACTTGAAGAACTATCTCAGTAAGGGATGCAATAAATCAAATTACTTACCGATTGGATTAGTTTAGAAAACGTTATGTTATTTATCTTTGTGTAGCATAAAATTAATCAACCAATCAATGCAAAAACACAGATATTACAGTAGAACAAACAATTCAGAAAATATCCATGCAATAGAGCATGCTGGGAAATATTATACATGGTTTTATGTAGAATCCTTCTTGCCTTCCTAAGAATCATTAAAGAACCCTTTCTTCCAAAAACGGTTCTTAGGATGTTAAATGTTCTAGGTAGAACCCTTTACAAAGAATCCTTGTCTTCCAAAAACAGTTCTTCTGATCGAAACGGTTCTTGGTAGAACGCTATCCCTCCGCAAAGAACCCTTTTGGAACCCTTTTTTTTAAAGAGTGTAGTCCACTAAATAGTCAATAGGGTGCTATTTGAAAGGCAACCACTGAGAGCTCAGATAACACTGATATTAATGCAGGAACCTTCCTGTCACCGGAGAGTTTCACTCACTCCCACTGGTCATTCCTCATGTCACTCTAGGCCAAGTTATGTGATCAGCTTTGATAGGGAAGGGGAGGTGTGTGAAATAAAAGGCAAACAATACTCTTTTTCCTACCCATGGAGAGAAATCCATCAAACAGACCTATTTCCCTCTGGTTAAGTAATACATCTGCCTGCGTGTGCGTGTGTGTGTGTGCGCGTGTGTGTATGCGCGTGTGTGCATGCGTGAGTGCGTGCGTGCTTTGGATGTAATAATGCAGGGGTCTATGAGCAATGGTACTTCCTACTGGCATACCCCTCTTCTTACCTTACAGATGCATAGCAGGTGTGGTGTGATATGCATGGAAACAGAGGCTCCATTCATACATCCATACTATGTACTTGATTGTAAGAGACAGGAACACTATCTTTAGAAAACAGTTGATAAACTTACGACTGGGCGGGTGTCAGATCACATAATGTTTCACCGGTAATCCCAAACCTGGAGTAAAGCCATGTCAGCTTGGTATCTAAACTATGACAAATGACCACAATAGAGAACAAGCAGAATGTTTCAGAGAAGAGACATTTCTAAGAAGGGAGTTGACCACATGCTCCTCTCCTCCTGCACGAGGGAGCAACTCAGGGATGCGTGTGTGTTGTTGTGTGTCAGAGCGTCCGCTCACACTGTGTCTCTGTCTCCTCCGCCCTCTCTGTCAAACAGCAACACCTCTGTATAATTAGTGAGGTGGCAGCAGCAATGCTCATTAGCATCCGTACAGCTAGAGCTGTCAGGGCCCTAAACCCACACCACACCTAACATACACCTAACACACACACACATTCTTTGTGAGATCAAGTCCACACACACAGGCACACAGTCGGTCTGCTCATTAGGTTACATATCCATCAATTACAGTTGCTTGACTGGCAGTTCCATCACATGATGTTACTACTCTATTAGACTTGGCTGTAGGAGTCTGTAATCTGGTGGGTTAGTGCTACTGATCTAATGTTGCACGTGCAGTCTCCACCTGGCTCTATGTTGACCTGCTGTGCTGCTGATGACTGTGGCATGTCTGCTGATGACTGTGGCATGTCTGCTGATGACTGTGGCATGTCTACTGATGACTGTGGCATGTCTGCTGATGACTGTGGCATGTCTGCTGATGACTGTGGCTACTGATGACTGTGGCATGTCTACTGATGACTGTGGCATGTCTACTGATGACTGTGGCATGTCTACTGATGACTGTGGCATGTCTACTGATGACTGTGGCATGTCTGCTGATGACTGTGGCATGTCTGCTGATGACTGTGGGATGTCTGCTGATGACTGTGGCATGTCTGCTGATGACTGTGGCATGTCTACTGATGACTGTGGCATGTCTGCTGATGACTGTGGCATGTCTACTGATGACTGTGGCATGTCTACTGATGACTGTGGCATGTCTGCTGATGACTGTGGCATGTCTACTGATGACTGTGGCATGTCTGCTGATGACTGTGGGATGTCTGCTGATGACTGTGGCATGTTTGCTGATGACTGTGGCATGTCTACTGATGACTGTGGCATGTCTACTGATGACTGTGGCATGTCTGCTGATGACTGTGGCATGTCTGCTGATGACTGTGACATGTCTACTGATGACTGTGGCATGTCTGCTGATGACTGTGGCATGTCTGCTGATGACTGTGGCATGTCTACTGATGACTGTGGCATGTCTGCTAATGACTGTGGCATGTCTACTGATGACTGTGGCATGTCTGCTGATGACTGTGGCATGTCTGCTGATGACTGTGGCATGTCTACTGATGACTGTGGCATGTCTGCTAATGACTGTGGCATGTCTACTGATGACTGTGGCATGTCTACTGATGACTGTGACATGTCTGCTGATGACTGTGGCATGTCTGCTGATGACTGTGGCATGTCTGCTGATGACTGTGGCATGTCTACTGATGACTGTGACATGTCTACTGATGACTGTGACATGTCTGCTGATGACTGTGGCATGTCTGCTGATGACTGTGGCATGTCTGCTGATGACTGTGGCATGTCTGCTGATGACTGTGGCATGTCTGCTGATGACTGTGGCATATCTACTGATGACTGTGGCATGTCTGCTTGTACACAGTGTCCACCCCTCCCTGACCATCCATACACAGTCCTGAGACATACTATTTGTTTAGAGCTGAGAAGAGGAGAACATACAGCTCACCAGTCTCCTCTACCTCCACCTCTCTCTCAGTCTCTCTCAGCTATGACATCTGTGTGATTACTGTTAAGCACAGACAATAGTCCACTGGTGTAACGGTTTTCTTCCAGGGGTGAAGGAGAGGACCAAAGTGCAGCGCGGCTAGTGTTAAACATGTTTAATAAAGAACAAGTAAAACACTACAAACAACAATACAAAATAACAAATGTGCAAAAACCGACACAGACCTATCTGGTGCAGACAATCACAGAGACAGGAAACAAACACCCACAAAATCCCAACACAAAACAAGCCTCCTATATATGATTCTCAATCAGGGACAACGATTACCATCTGCCTCTGATTGAGAACCATATTAGGCTGGACATAGAAACAGACAAACTAGACACACAACATAGAATTCCCACCCAGCTCACGTCCTGACCAACTAAACACATACAAAACAACAGAAAACAGGTCAGGAACGTGACAGAACCCCCCCCTCAAGGTGCAAACTCCGGGCGCACCCCTAAAACTCAAGGGGAGGGTCTGGGTGGGCATCTGTCCGCGGTGGCGGCTCCGGCGCAGGACGAGGACACCACTCCACCACTGTCTTTGTCCCCCTCCTTAGCGTCCTTTGAGTGGCGACCCTCGCCCACGACCTTGGCCTAAGAATCCTCCCCAAGGCCCCCACATGATTTAGGAGGTAGCTCAGGACAGAGAGGTAGCTCAGGACAGAGAGGTAGCTCAGGACAGAGAGGTAGCTCAGGACAGAGAGGTAGCTCAGGACAGAGGGGTAGCTCAGGACAGAGGGGCAACTCCGGACTAATGGCAGCTCCGGACTGAGTGGCAGCTCCGGACTGAGTGGCAGCTCCGGACTGAGTGGCAGCTCCGGACTGAATGGCAGCTCCGGACTGAATGGCAGCTCCGGACTGAATGGCAGCTCATGACTGTAGGGCAGCTCATGACTGTAGGGCAGCTCATGACTGGAGGGCAGCTCATGACTGGAGGGCAGCTCATGACTGGAGGGCAGCTCATGACTGGAGGGCAGCTCATGACTGGAGGGCAGCTCATGACTGGAGGGCAGCTCATGACTGTAGGGCAGCTCATGACTGTAGGGCAGCTCTGGCAGCTCCTGACTGGCTGGCGTCTCTGGCAGCTCCTGACTGGTTGGCGTCTCTGGCAGCTCCTGACTGGCTGGCGTCTCTGGCAGCTCCTGACTGGCTGGCGTCTCTGGCAGCTCCTGACTGGCTGGCGTCTCTGGCAGCTCCTGACTGGCTGGCGTCTCTGGCAGCTCCTGACTGACGGACGGCTCTAGCGGCTCCTGACTGACGGACGGCTCTAATGGCTCGGGACAGACGGGCGGCTCTAATGGCTCGTGGCAGACGGATGACTCAGATGGCGCTGGGCAGACAGATGGCTCAGATGGCGCTAGGCAGACAGATGGCTCAGACGGCGCTGGGCAGACGGATGGCTCAGATGGCGCTGGGCAGACGGATGGCTCAGACGGCGCTGGGCAGACGGATGACTCTGGCCGGCTGAGACGCACAATAGGCCTGATGCATGGTGCCGGAACTGGAGGTACCGGGCTGAGGGCACGCACCTCAGGGCGAGTGCGGGGAGGAGGAACAGGGCTCTGGAGATGCACTGGAAGCCTGGTGCGTGGTGTAGGCACTGGTGGTACTGGTCTGGGGCGGGAAGGTGGCGCCGGATATACCGGACCGTGAAGGAGGACACGCGCTCTTGAGCACCGAGCCTCTCCAACCTTACCAGGTTGAATGGTCCCCGTAGCCCTGCCAGTGCGGCGAGGTGGAATAACCCGCACTGGGCTATGCAGGCGAACCGGGGACACCACCTGTAAGGCTGGTGCCATGTACGCCGGCCCGAGGAGACGTACTGGAGGCCAGATACGTTGGGCCGGCTTCATGACATCCGGCTCGATGCCCAACCTAGCCCTCCCAGTGCGGCAAGGTGGAATAGCCCGCACTGGGCTAAGCACGCGTACTGGGGACACCGTGCGCTTTACCGCATAACACAGTGTCTGACCAGTACGACGCCCTCTCACTCCACGGTAAGCCCGGGGAGTTGGCTCAGGTATCCAACCCGGCTTCGCCACACTCCCCTTTAGCCTCCCCCCAAGAAATTTTTGGGTGAGCCTCTCGGGTTTCCAGCCACTCTGCCTTGCAAGCGCCTCATAATGCTGCTGCTGCTGTTGCTGCTGCCCGTTGCCACGCTGCTTGGTCCGGGTTTGGTGGGTGTTTCTGTAACGGCTGCTCTCCTCCTCTTCGTCTGAAGAGGAGAAGCATGGGTCGGACCAATACGCATCGAGGTATGCAGTCATAATGAATTTATTTAAATGATAGACAAAACACGAAACACTTGAGAATTTACAAAATAACAAACGCAGTCAACAGACCTGAACAAACGAACTTACATGACACGAAGAACGCACGAACAGGAAAATAGACTACACAAAAACCGAACGAACAAACATACCGAAACAGTCCCGTGTGGCGCAACATACACAGACACGGAAGATAGAATTCCCACCCAGCTCACGTCCTGACCAACTAAACACATACAAAACAACAGAAAACAGGTCAGGAACGTGACAACTGGCTTAGTGGCACACTGACAGATTGATCTCATCTTAATTTACTGTAGCAGATGAGAGTGCTGCTGAGAGTCACCACTCTACTACCCAAGTGCCCATCCCTTCCATCATGGCAATCATGCCTCTACTATTTCTATCGCTGCCCTCTTTCAGTGACACCTGTCCTAATCCATCCCCTCTCTCCTCTCTGGACTTTCTAAACTCAATCCCCTTCAACCCATGACTATCAACCCGCCTCTCCTATTCCTGTGCCTGCAGCAGTCTCTCGCTTTCCCTCCCTATCTCTCTCTCCATGGTTCTGCGTCACTGATCAGGGTAGTTCTCTATTGGGTCATTGAGCCGTCCCCCCAGGAGAGTGACTGTGCTGTAATGAGAGCAGAGCACCTGGGATGGCATTCACCTGGCACTCTGAAAGGCACAGAGCACCTGGATGGCATTCACCTGGCACTCTGAAGGGCACAGAGCACCTGGGATGGCATTCAGCTGGCACTCTGAAGGGAACAGAGCACCTGGGATAGCATTCAGCTGGCACTCTGAAGGGAACAGAGCACCTGGGATGGCATTCAGCTGGCACTCTGACGGGCATATTAAATGAAAGAAGAGGAAAGTAATAGTAACAATGCAGAGCAGTGATACCGAGGTGTCTAAAAGAGATATAGTACCTACAGTATGTCATCTCAGTGGAAGAAAGGCACACACAGTCCATAGATACCATAATACCAGCATGACAGAAGCTTGATCCCTGTACATACAGTTGATGAAGGTGGTGTGATCAGATCAGTGCACATAAAGTACAACACAGTACAGTTTACTAAATGTGACCCGTTTCAGGAAACTAGGCGTATGTCGTGGGTCACTACATCAGGAGAGCCATTTGAACGTAAACTTTTTATTTATTTATCGAAATGTGTTTTTGGGCTGAAATGCCTTCTGGAACATGTGAACTTTCATGTGCCTTAATAACAAACTTGCATGCCATCTGTAAATATGAATACAATTGTTAAATTACGAGACTAGTTGGTTTAGCCAGAGAAAAAGTCTGATGACTGTGGCATTTCAAATTAAAGTGTACTGTTAGCTAGCTAGCTAACATTAGCTGGCTGGCTTGCTAGCTAACATTACGTGTATGATCTGTATATTAACATTATTTGTATCTCAGAGCCATTTGCTTTGCTAGTTATAGCCCAATGGTAGCTAGCTAACATTGAACCTGGTTGGTTAGCTACCTGCAGATTCATGCAGGGTAGTAACATCATGAGTTGGGATTATGGTGAATTGTTTATCTAGCTAGCTACATGTCTTAACAAAAGACTCCACTATGCAAGTATCCATTTCAATAGGGTGATTAAAATGGTCAGTGAGGTGTTCTCTCATTTGTGTCTGGAAGTAGCTAGCAAGCTAGCCAATGTTAGCCAGTTAGCTTGGGTACGTGACTGCTGTTGTTAGGTCAGCTAGCTAACATTACATGTATGATCACAGTCGTCGCCAAAAGTTTTGAGAATGACACAAATATTAATTTCAACAAAGTTTGCTGCTTCCGTGTATTTAGATATTTTTGTCAGATGTTACTATGGAATACTGAAGTATAATTACAAGCATTTCATAAGTGTCTAAGGATTTTATTGACAATTACATGAAGTTGATGCAAAGAGTCAATATTTGCAGTGTTGACCCTTCTTTTTCAAGACCTCTGCAATCCGCCCTGGCATGCTGTCAATTAACTTCGGGGCCACATCCTGACTGATGGCAGCCCATTCTTGCATAATCAATGCTTGGAGTTTGTCAGAATTTGTGGGTTTTTGTTTGTCCACCCGCCTCTTGAGGATTGACCACACGTTCTCAATGGGATTAAGGTCTGGGGAGTTTCCTGGCCATGGACCCAAAATATTGATGTTTTGTTCCCCGAGCCAATAAGTTATCACTTTTGCCTTATGGCAAGGTGCTCCATCATGCTGGAAAAGGCATTGTTCATCACCAAACTGTTCCTGGATGGTTGGGAGAAGTTGCTCTCGGAGGATGTGTTGGTACCATTCTTTATTCATGGCTGTGTTCTTAGGCAAAATTGTGAGTGAGCCCACTCCCTTGGCTGAGAAGCAACCCCACACATGAATGGTCTCAGGATGCTTTACTGTTGGCATGACACAGGACTGATGGTAGCGCTCACCTTGTCTTCTCCGGACAAGCTTTTTTCCAGATGCGATAAACAATCGGAAAGGGGATTCATCAGAGAAAATAACTTTACCCCAGTTCTCAGCAGTCCAATCCCTGTACTTTTTGCAGAATATCAGTCTGTCCCTGATGTTTTTCCTGGAGAGAAGTGGCTTCTTTGCTGCCCTTCTTGACACCAGGCCATCCTCCAAAAGTCTTCGCCTCACTGTGCATGCAGATGCACTCACACCTGCCTGCTGCCATTCCTGAGCAAGCTCTGTACTGTTGGTGCCCCGATCCCACAGCTGAATCAACTTTAGGAGACGGTCGTGGCGGTTGCTGGACTTTCTTGGGTACCCTGAAGCCTTCTTCACAACAATTGAACCGCTCTCCTTGAAGTTCTTGATGATCCGATAAATGGTTGATTTAGGTCCAATCTTACTGGCAGCAATATCCTTGCCTGTGAAGCCCTTTTTGTGCAAAGCAATGATGACGGCACGTGTTTCCTTGCAGGTAACCATGGTTGACAGAGGAAGAACAATGATTCCAAGCACCTTCCTCCTTTTGAAGCTTCCTGTCTGTTATTCGAACTCAATCAGCATGACAGAGTGATCTCCAGCCTTGTCCTCGTCAACACTCACACCTGTGTTAACGAGAGAATAACTGACATGATGTCAGCTGGTCCTTTTGTGGCAGGGCTGAAATGCAGTGGAAATGTTTTTGGGGGATTCAGTTAATTTGCATGGCAAAGAGGGACTTTGCAATTAATTGCAATTCATCTGATCACTCTTCATAACATTCTGGAGTATATGCAAATTGCCATCATACAAACTGAGGCAGCAGACTTTGTGAAAATTAATATTTGTGTCATTCTCAAAACTTTTGGCCATGACTGTAGTAATATTATTCGTATCTCAGAGCCGTTTGCTTTGCTAGTTATAGCCTAACATTAGCTAACTAACATTGAACCTGGTTGGTTAGCTACCTGCAGATTCATGCAGTGTAGTAACATCATGAGTTGGGATTATGGTTCATTGTTTACGTAGCTAGCTAGCCACTATGCAAGTAATCATTTCAATAGAATGTCTCTGTGATAGACGTAGCTGGTAATTTCACTGTGGCTATCAACTACGATTTCAGAGCACTCTCGTCTGAGTGTGCCAGAGTGCAGAATAACTGAAGAATTTACGAACGCTCAACACCCATTGAATATGGCCGGTGTCAGTAAATGTTGGCAAAAAAGCATAAATTGTTGCCAGCAGCATAGTGGCATAACATAAAAAGGATAACATAAAAATAGGCTAATCAGCTCTGCTAGGGTGAGCTAAATGGTCAGAGAGCTGTTATCTCATTTGTAACTGGAAGTAGCTAGCCAACGTTAGCCAGTTAGTTTTGGTGCTTGACTGCTGTTGTTAGGACAGAACGCTCGGATCAACCCTTAAAGAGATGGGTGGGGCTAAAGCTTAAGAGAGTATGAACGATGCTGAATGGGTATAGACAAAGAAGAGCTCTCCAGTAGGTACCAAAACATTCAAAGGCCATTTTCTCAAAAATGAGGTTACACGTTTATCAACTTTCAAAGCAGAATTACTTTCCCGTTGTTTCTAACTGTAGTGTATGATATACAATTTTCTAGCTCTGAGTCTCTAATTTTATCCAATGTTAAAAACACCATTTAAAATTTTGCTACATGAGACCAAATCGAGCCAGTCGGTCACAAATTACACTACAGTGACATCTACTGCTGTTCATGCCTTGTGACTCCCTGAGGCAGCAGCCACCTCCCTGGGGACAGGTTGGCAGGTTAAGATAGACTGGAGTTACTCTGCACCTCTGCCCCCTGATATGAGCTCAGATTAATGAACTACGAGTGAGCTCTCGGTTTAGTTTTTAATTCAAACCAGATTCATCCAGGCCATCTTCCTACAGAGCAGCTGGCCATGCGTACACAAAAAGACTGTTACATTCCACTCAACACTTCAGATCAATTTATGGTTCCCTTGTTGTAGAGTTACTAGTCACAGGCCAGAAACTAAGGGTTGCTTGCCTGTCTATGTGTTCTCTGTTTCTTGTGTGAAATGGAAGTACGGTACTGAATGCCTCTTATGAACCCTCAAATTCAACCATCAATTCAACCTCTACTTCATCATCCATCTGTGGTAGTAAGAATCCCATATTACCTAGATTTCATAATTCTGTTGCTCCAGTTTGAACCAAATGGCTGAGTAGTAAGACCTGATAAATTCAATGAATCTGCCAAGCTAGTGTCTGCAGACCCACAGATACGGCACGGCCAGGCATGACTCCAACACCATCATTAAGTTTGCTGATGACACAACAGTGGTAGGCCTGATCACCGACAACGATGAGACAGCCTATAGGGATGAGGTCAGAGACCTGATCATGTGGTGCAAGGACAACAACCTCTCCCTCAACGTGATCAAGACAAAGGAGATGATTATGGACGACAGGAAAAGGAGGACCGAGCACTCACCCATTTTCATCAACGGGGCTGTAGTGGAGCAGGTTGAGAGCTTCAAGTTCCTTGTGGTCCACAACACCAACAAACGAACATGGTCCAAGCACACCAAGACAGTCATGAAGAGGGCACGACAAAACCTATTCCCCCTTAGGAGACTGAAAAGATATGGCATGGGTCCTCAAAGGTTCTATAGCTGCACCATCAAGAGCATCCCGATGGGTTGCATCACTGCCTGGTATGGCTTCCGACTGCAAGGCACTACAGAGGGTAGTGCGTACGGTCCAGTACATCACCGGGGCCAAGCTTCCTTCCATTCAGGACCTCTATACCAAGCGGTGTCAGAGGAAGGCCCTAAAACTTGTCAAAGACTCCAGCCACCCTAGTCATAGACTGTTCTCTCTGGTACCGAGCGCCGGAGGTACCGAGCGCCGGAGCGCCGGAGCGCCCTAGTCTAGGGCCAAGAGGCTCCTAAATGGCTTCTACCCCCAAGCCATAAAACTCCTGAACAGCTAATCAAATGACTACCCAGGCTATTTGCATTGCCCCCCCCCCCCCCCCCTCTCTGGAACACTGCTGCTACTCTCTGTCATTATCTATGCATAGTCACTTTAATAACTCTACCTACATGTACATATTACCTCAATTACCTCGACACCGGTGGCCCCGCACATTGACTCTGTACTGGTACCCCTTGTATATAGCTCCGCTATTGTTATTTACTGCTGATCTTTAATCATTTGTTATTCATATCTCTTACTTTTTTCTTTTTTCTTTTCTTAAAACTGCATTGTTGTTTAAGGGCTTGTAAGTAAGCATTTCACTATAAGGTGTTGTATTTTTGCGCATGTGACAAATACAATTTGATTTGATTTGGGAAGGACTAGCTGTTTTACAGTGCATCCCGATCTCCACTCTTCTAGTGCACTTGTGACTGTCTAAGTTAATCTGTGACATCAGTGATACTGCGGGATCAGGAATGGGCAACTTTGATGGGGGTGGGACTCACAAAAAATCTGAACTCATCATGAGTGGCCACAGTGGCTCGCAGGTCTGCGTACCCACATTGTGTAGAGAACGTGCTGCAGTTCTAAAGCATGTGTGCTGCAATTCTATGGGGTCAATTTCACACCATATGTATTGAATTCAAAATAAAATAAAATAATACCAACTGTCATTCCAAAACTAGCGGACCAATGGAGACTCATTGTCTACACCTCCCTCTAAACCCCGCCCTTCAAAGAAAAAGTATGACAAAACTCGCAATCGAAAAGACTGGCTTTGAAAGCAAAGAAACAGACATTGAAAGCAAAGATACAAGCAACAAAGGTAGTACATGCAGGCAAGAGCAAATGTAGGCAAAATGTATTCAATAGGATTGGTTGCTGGGAATGTTTAACCGAAAACGATTTTTGCATTCGTTTTCAAATATTTTTTTTAATCATTTGTCATAGAGGTTTGCTCTCGCTTTAAAATGATTTGCTTACAAGTTTTGGGGTTTTGTTTTGCTGTCTTATTTTTGTTTACAATTCTATACATTTTTCTTTCAATTGTTTGGTTTTTGATTTCAACATGCATTATTTCACCCATCCTTGACAATATAATGTTTACATTCTGAACTTTATTTTTCATGTTCACAAATTATTTTATTTTGAATTCAATACATATGGCGTGAAATTGACCCCATACAATTCTACACATTTTGCTTTGGAGCAGAGAGAAAAATGTGCAGGTTTACACCTAATTTCCTGCTATTCTACATACTTTGCCATAGGGTGGAGAGAAATGTTTGCATTTTTTATTTAATATGATATCTGCATGAGTGACTAACAAAATCAATGGGGGGCCACGGTCAGTAATTCGCACACGATTATTAAAAGTTTAGATAGCTGGCCATTAGATGAATTTACCAATCTAAAAAATGTTAGCTGAAATGGGCTAATTGAGTAAATGTCAGTGACATAACAAGAGAAAAACTGCTGATGCACAACCACAATTTGAAATTTCACCTTTTGTGTTCTATTATTCTAACTCTCAACAGTAAGTTCACAAAAAAAATCGTAATAATTGGAAATGGATCCGCGGGCCTAAAAAAGTGGCCAGCCACCAGTTGCCCATCCCTGATATACACAGTCACAGGTCATAAACACATACTGGTCTGTTATTCACAACGACTGGAAGCTAGCAGCAACTTTGAAACTCATTGTGATAGCAAAGGTTAAATGGAGTCCGACAAACATAACTTATTATGTTCCTTTGCGGCATACCATCCAATGGTAGTTGCTTAGCAACAGCTGCACAGGCAACAATAGGCTTAAACTTTAATCTTCTCTCTATAGAAAGTGGTAAAAAACTGCAGAGAAACTAAAGCCTATGTAATACAGCATGACTGATGAGAAGGAAAGCTAACTTGTGATTGATATACGGCATTAAAAAGACAGAGCCCTCAGAAGTACTGTTCAATAACAACTACCACACACAACTCCCAACTCTCATTAAACAGTACTATTAGACCCCAGCTCCCCCAACCTCCATTGTACTACACATTACTATCACACGCAGTTCTCACAACTGCCATGAAAGAACACTTTTACCTTGAACTTTAACAGCTATCATTAAACAACACAGCTGCTCATAGTTCTAAAAGCCGTAAACGGAATCACAAACAAAGTGAACAAATGGCAATACCCAACCAATCCAACCAGAACACTCACACCTCCTGTCAAATAACTCGATCAACGAGCCGGTTATTGTTGCTTCTTTCCTAAACTAACCAGCTCTCATCTGAGCAGTGTACTGCAACACCGGATCCTTGCCGAAATTGGCATTTTGCTGTTTGATAAATGAGATAGGAGTATCACAGGCTAATTTACAGCTTAGGAATTTCTGAAAAGGGTAAAGTCACCAAATTAGAACAAAATACATACATTTAGTGGGCTGCTGATTGTTGCCTGAGGGCGGACGATAGAAGTGACAGGCTTATCTTGAGAACCTTAGCGGATCTTACAGTATGTGCTCAAAAGGCAAATTCCTCAATCAGAAGTCTATTACAGGAAATTCCCTCATCTGTGCATGAGGCCATTCAAAGCCTCTGAGAGAGAGAGAAAGAGCGAGAGAGAGAAAGAGAAAGAGACCCAGCTCAGTCCTCATCCATTTAGATCACACTGTGGTTACACCTTCTCAGAGGCACTTGACAGTATGGATGAGTCATCCTCCTCTATCCACTTCCTGTTTCTGTCATCATGTCGACACTCACCCAATCTGTCTGTAACCCCCCTCTTGACACACACAAACACGAATGCACACACGCACGCACACACCCTCGCACCTGAGTTTAGGACAGTGAGCTGCCATATTAGATGTCTGCATATCGCTGATCTCAAGGCTAAATAATAGCATCACATGTTACAGTATACAGTATATCTGCGCGGATCCCATTACAAGATGTATAAAATGCACCGGTCTCATTTTAAAGCCTTTTCTACAGTACAGTCTGAAGAGAATACTGCTCAGAGATGTGACTGAGAAGTGACCAAAACAAAGCCTGTGTAGTAATGTAATGAGACCTGTACATATCCTCCATCCAGCGCAGGATTAGCCGACTGATGCTACTCTAGTCCTGTCTGACATTGACTGAGACAGAGGCTGTACGTTTCCTGCTTTACCTCCAATCACGTCCCCTCCATCCAGCTCCCACGGAACACAGCTAGGCTGCCACATCCACTCTCCTCCTTCCCTGCTACTACCGTTTGCATAACCCAGATGAGGGATGCATGGCAATCTGTCCCTGCGCCCGCCCCCATCCCCCACCTCTCCTGTCCTCCTCAGCCTCCTGCTGGTGACCCCCACCCTGTTTCGCCCCGCCCCACCCCCTAACGACCACACCAGGGGTCAGACTGCACGCCAGATGGACCATCTCTCTCTGGGTCAAAGACACCCGCCTTCCAGCTAATCACGAGCCACGACACCACTACACAGTGTAATCATATAGGATGTGTATTAGAGAGCTAATACCTGATTGTGACATGGAGAAATATGTAATGCCTCAGAAAACATTGCTGTAATCCTTTGATATCTTGATCAGAGACAGCAATGTTAAGGGATTTTGAGTAGGAGTCTAGCCACAGATCTCAACATACAACCCTCCTGGCATACATACAGCCGGAGGTCCCTGAAAGCCAGTGTGTGGGAGGTGAAAGTAAGAATTAGTTGACTAGAGAATTAGTTGAACCTGCAGCCACTTATAGATGTCAGTTAGTGAGGCTCCTTAGGACATTGTGATATTGTTTGACTGGATAACAACCCTGCAAACCAGAGAGTGGGAGGAGCTATAGGAGGACGGGCTCATTGTAATGGTTGGAATGGAATTGTATTTAATTACCTTTATTTCAACAGGGAAGTCAAATTGAGACTAAAGTCTCTTTTACAAATGAGCCCTGCACAATCCAAAAACAAAGACATACAACAGGCAATTATAGATAAACATAAATATAGACAATATACACATTAAATACACATTAAGATACAAAACACAGTCATTTAAAACAAACACATTCTTTATTATAAAAATCCTCTGTCAGCTGTCTGCATTGCCCTAGGGATGTCAAAGCATCCAACAAAACGTCTTGTAGAGATTATTCCAAACATAGGGTGTAAGGAAATTAATGGCCAATTTACCTACTGTAACTCTGTAGGGTTTGATAACTTGTCATTTTAAGTGATGTTAGGTAAGTCAGAAGCTTATAGAGCAGGGCTTTGTAAACAAAAAGAGTGTAACGATGTGATCTATGTGACTTTAAAGAGGCCCATCCAACCTCTTGGCAAAGAATACATTGATGAATAATAAAACTGTATCCTGTGATAAAACGAAGGGTGCTATGATAAACGGCACACAGTGGTTTAAGAATAGAGGCAGCTGTACTTTGATAAATAGTAGCACCATAATCAAAAACAGGTAAAAGGGTTGACTGCACAATCTGCTTCCTGCTGACTAGAAAGGCTAGATCTGTTTCAAACATTTTTTTAACACTTTAAATCTTAGCTTCTTAACAAGCTCATTCGCTTTTTAAACTTTAAATCATTGTCAATACGAATGCAAAGGTATTTGTAAGCAGGGACTTGTTCAATTATAGACCCATCTGATGAGTGAAGATGTAATCAATCTGAGTCAATCTTATGAGAACTTGAAAACATAATGTATTTAGTTTTGCCCATGTTAACTTCTCTAGGGTAGGGGGCAGCATTTTCACGTTTGGATGAAAAGCATACCCAAATTCAACTGGCAGCTACTCCTCCCCAGAAGATAAGATGTTAGTAGATTTGGATAGAAAACACTCTGAAGTTTCTAAAACTGTTTGAATCATGTCTGTGAGAATAACATAACTTATTTAGCAGGCGAAACCCAGAGGACAAACCATTCAGATTTAGTTTTTTTGAGGTCACTCTCTTTTCAATGAGTTTTCATTGGGAAACCAGATTTCTAAGCGACCTGCTTGCAGTTCCTACGGCTTCCACTGGATGTCAACAGTCCTGAGAAATTGGTTGAGGTTATTCCTTTGTGTAATGAAGAAGTACGGCCATCTTGAACGAGAGTCACTCAACGTGTCAGGTTTGTTAGAGGCGCGGGACCAGAAAGCATGCTACACATTGTTTTCCTCCGGTATTGAACACAGATCATCCCGTCTTCAATTTTATTGATTATTAACGTAAAAAAAGACCTAAAGTTGTATTACAAAAGTAGTTTGACATTTTTTGGCAAGGTTTACAGGTAACCTTTGAGATATTTTGTCGTCACGTTTGAGTAAGTTGGAAACTGTGTTTTTCTGGATCAAACGCGCCAAATAAATTGACATTTTGGATATATATCGATGGAATTAAATCGAACAAAAGGACCATTTGTGATGTTTATGGGACATATTGGAGTGCCAACAACAGAAGCTCGTCAAAGGTAAGGCATGAATTATATTTTTATTTCTGCGTTTTGTGTCGCGCCTGCAGGGTTGTAATATGCGTATCTCTCTTTGTTTACAATGGTGCTATCCTCAGATAATAGCGTCGTATGCTTTCGTCGAAAAGCCTATTTGAATTCTGGCATGTTGGCTGGATTCACAACAAGTGTGGCTTTAATTTGGTATCTTTCATGTGTGATTTAATGAAAGTTTGATTTTATAGTAATTTTCATAGTAATTCATTTTAATTTGGCGCTCTGCATTTTCTCAGGCTTTTTGCCAAGTGAGACAGTAGCGTCCCGTCTAAACTCAGATTTGTTTATATAAATATGAACTTTACCGAACAAAACATACATGTACTGTGTAACATGAAGTCCTATGAGTGTCATCTGATGAAGATCATCAAAGGTTAGTGATTAATTGTGTCTCTATTTCTGCTTTTTGTTACTGCTCTCTTTGGCTGGAAAAATGGCTATTTTTCTGTGACTTGGCACATACCTAACATAATCGTTTGGTGTGCTTTCGTCGTAAAACCTTTTTCAAATAGGACACTGTGGCTGGATTTACAACAAGTGTATCTTTAAAATGGTGTAAAATACTTGTATGTTTGAGGAATTTAAATTATGGGATTTCTGTTGTTTTGAATTTGGCGCCCTGCAGTTTCACTGGCTGTTGACGAGGTGGGACGCTATACCGTCCCACATACCCTAGAGAAGTTAACTCAGTAAGGGCTTCCTGTACAGCTGCAAAATCAGACTGTAGCCTTGTCACAGCCAGGTCAGCAGTCGGTGAAATTGCGTACGTAATAGTATCATCCACATATAGATGAAATGTACGATTTTAAACAGATTGACCAATAGCATTTATAAAAATACTGAAAAGAACAGGTCCTAGTATCGACCCCTGCGGAACACCTTTATGTATTTCAATCAAGATGGCGTGAGTTCTGTCACTAAAATAATGAAACCATGAGCAGACATTAGAGCCCAGGCCAATCGAAGACAACTTGTTCAATAAAATAGCATGATCAACAGTATCAAACGCTTTTGACAGGTCCACAAACAAGGCAGCACAATTCATTTTAGCATCTAAAGCATTGACAATATCAAATCAAATCAAATTTTATTTGTCACATACACATGGTTAGCAGATGTTAATGCGAGTGTAGCGAAATGCTTGTGCTTCTAGTTCCGACAATGCAGTAATAACCAACAAGTGATCTAACCTAACAATTCCACAACTACTACCTTATACACACAAGTGTAAAGGGATAAAGAATATGTACATAAAGATATATGAATGAGTGATGGTACAGAACGGCATAGGCAAGATGCAGTAGATGGTATAGAGTACAGTATATACATATGAGATGAGTAATGTAGGGTATGTAAACATAAAGTGGCATAGTTTAAAGTGGCTAGTGATACATGTATTACATAAAGATGGCAAGATGCAGTAGATGATATAGAGTACAGTATATACATATACATATGAGATGAGTAATGTAGGGTATGTAAACATTATATTAAGTGGCATTGTTTAAAGTGGCTAGTGGTACATTTTTACATAATTTCCATCAATTCCCATTATTAAAGTGGCTGGAGTTGAGTCAGTATGTTGGCAGCGGCCGCTAAATGTTAGTGGTGGCTGTTTAACAGTCTGATGGCCTTGAGATAGAAGCTGTTTTTCAGTCTCTCGGTCCCTGCTTTGATGCACCTGTACTGACCTCGCCTTCTGGATGATAGCGGGGTGAACAGGCAGTGGCTTGGGTGGTTGTTGTCCTTGATGATCTTTATGGCCTTCCTGTGACATCGGGTGGTGTAGGTGTCCTGGAGGGCAGGTAGTTTGCCCCCGGTGATGCGTTGTGCAGACCTCACTACCCTCTGGAGAGCCTTACGGTTGTGGGCGGAGCAGTTGCCGTACCAGGCGGTGATACAGCCCGACAGGATGCTCTCGATTGTGCATCTGTAGAAGTTTGTGAGTGCTTTTGGTGACAAGCCGAATTTCTTCAGCCTCCTGAGGTTGAAGAGGCGCTGCTGCGCCTTCTTCACAACGCTGTCTGTGTGGGTGGACCAATTCAGTTTGTCCGTGATGTGTACACCGAGGAACTTAAAACTTTCCACCTTCTCCACTACTGACCCGTCGATGTGGATAGGGGGGTGCTCCCTCTGCTGTTTCCTGAAGTCCACAATCATCTCCTTTGTTTTGTTGACGTTGAGTGTGAGGTTATTTTCCTGACACCACACTCCGAGGGCCCTCACCTCCTCCCTGTAGGCCGTCACGTCGTTGTTGGTAATCAAGCCTACCACTGTAGTGTCATCCGCAAACTTGATGATTGAGTTGGAGGCGTGCATGGCCACGCAGTCGTGGGTGAACAGGGAGTACAGGAGAGGGCTCAGAACGCACCCTTGTGGGGCCCCAGTGTTGAGGATCAGCGGGGTGGAGATGTTGTTACCTACCCTCACCACCTGGGGGCGGCCCGTCAGGAAGTCCAGGACCCAGTTGTACAGGGCGGGGTCGAGACCCAGGGTCTCGAGCTTGATGACGAGTTTGGAGGGTACTATGGTGTTAAATGCTGAGCTGTAGTCGATGAACAGCATTCTCACATAGGTATTCCTCTTGTCCAGATGGGTTAGGGCAGTGTGCAGTGTGGTTGCGATTGCGTCGTCTGTGGACCTATTGGGTCGGTAAGCAAATTGGAGTGGGTCTAGGGTGTCCGGTAGGGTGGAGGTGATATGGTCCTTGACTAGTCTCTCAAAGCACTTCATGATGACGGAAGTGAGTGCTACGGGGCGGTAGTCGTTTAGCTCACTAACAACTAAAGTATCACTAACAACTAAAGTGGTTACTGTGGTAGTGCTATGCCCTGGCCTGAACCCAGATTGATTTATATTTAAAATAGCAAGCTCAGATAAAAAATTGCGAAGTTGCTTATTTACCAAAGATTTGAGAATCTTAGCTAGACATGGGAGCCTGGAGAAGATCAAGATCACTACCACCCCCCACATAAGCTGTTTTCCTTACTTTTGTATATTTCCTGATAATGTTAGATTTAAGATATGGGTTACTGAGCGATGGATGAGGGGGCAGCACACTTGAGCATACTCGGCTCCAAATGGAACGGAGTCAAACAAGTGGTTTCGATATGTTTGATGTGTTTGATACCGTTCCATTCCAGCCACTACAATGAGCCCATCCTCATATAGCTCCCCCCACCAGCCTCCTCTGCTGCACACACTGAAAGAACTGACATTACACTTCTGACAATACACACACAGTCTTTACATTAAATAATGAAAGCTGGGATTACAGACATTCCAAGAAGGGAACCTCTTTCTTTAAGACAGTTTCATCAGAATGGACCTTTCATTATCAATCTCATATCAACAACTCAGCCAGTAACGTTCCAGAGACACGAGGACAGACATAAGCAACAGAGGGATGAGAGGAGACATGAGGACAGACAGGAGCAACAGAAGGATGAGCGAAGACATGAGGACAGACAGTGGTGTAACGTACTTAAGTAAAAATACTTGAAAGTACTACTTAAGTAGTTTTTTGGAGTATCTGTACTTTACTATTTATATTTTTTGACAATAATTCCTAAACAAAAGGATGTACTTTTTACACCATACATTTTCCCTGACACCCACAAGAGAACATCCCTGGTCATCCTTTCTGCCCCTGATCTGGCAGGCTCACTAAAGACATGCTTCGTTTGTAAATTATGTCTGAGTGTTGGAGCATGCCCCTGGCTATCCGTAAATTAAAAAACAAGAAAATAATGCTGTCTGGTTTGATAAATATAAGGAATATGAAAGTATTTATACTTTTAATACTTAAGTATATTTAGCAATTAGATATCTTTTGATACTTAATTATATTTAAAACCAAATACTTTTAGACTTTTACTCAAGTAGTATTGTACTGGGTGACTTTTACTTTAGTAATTTTCTATTAAGGTATCTTTACTTTTACTCAAGTATGATAATTGGGTACTTTTCCCCACTGTGACAGACAGGAGCAACAGAGGGATGAGAAGAAACCAATTAGCTCTTTCCCCACATTCTGTCACCTGCCTCTCTACTCATCCACATCCTGATAGTGTAGCCTCTTCGGAATGTGCATTTCGACCAATTAAAGTCTGGATGCAAATTACCACACACTCATTGCCTGTCTCTCACAATGGAGCAGAACTCATCTCCCTCCTGCTGTACTGCTCATCGCATTAGAACAGGAGGCTCCAGGGCTGCATCATTCACACAAACACACACACGCACGCGCAAACAGGCAGAGCACAACCTACATCATCCCAACACCCCCACTAGCACACAGACTGAGTGCAACAAAGACTCTTGAGAAAATACTCAATATAATATATAAATCACCAGCTGATGAAAAATGCATGTGCATGAATGTTCTCTTCCTTGCCCTTGTCAATGAAAACAAATTCCAGAGAGGAGGACCCAGAGACCCCAATCATATGTTAATAAACACACTGCATCTCAGTGCAAGAGGCGTCACTACAGTACATGGTTCGAATCCAGGCTGCATCACATCCGGCCATGATTGGGAGTCCCATAGGGCGGCGCACAATTAGCCCAGTGTCGTCCGGGTTTGGACGGTGTAGGCTGTCATTGTAAATAAGAATTTGTTCTTAACTGACTTGCCTGGTTAAATAAAGGTTCAATAATAAACAAATTAAAAATGATAATGGCAACCCACTGGGTACAGAGGTCAATTCAATGTCTATTCCACACAATTTTATTGAAATGACGTGGAAACAACATTGATTCAACCAGTGTGTGCCCAGTGGGAAGTAGAAGTAATCAACATTTTAAAAATAATAATTTTGGCCGACAGTTTCATTATTTTGACCCCCCCACGGTTCATTGGAAGAGGAAGTGTAAACTCTAACATAGCTAGAATGGTATCTTGGTCACTGTATGTACAGAACCTTTTCCCATTGAGTTTTGAGAAAATGTTGCAGATTTGAAGCTAATTTTCATGCAATTCTACAGTTTGGCCAGGAGCTGAGAATCATTTTTGCAGTTTAAAGCTAATTTCCTGCAGTTCTGTTTTGCCATGGCTAATGCCATGTTCCTCTGCTCAAAATGTATAGCAAATCAATAGGCACCTGCTCTGAATGCCGGTTTTGGGAATTTGCAATTATCCCTGACTGTCTAGCTTTTATTTGATTTTCACTTCTCAAAGATGGTACATATTTTTTTTATAATACCATCTTTGATAGTCAGATAGTCAGGGATAATCGCAAATGAAACACTGAAACTGTTTTTCCATTCTGAAAATTGCCACTTAGACAGCCCGCCTAAGAATTTTTTATGCAGAAAAAAACCTGTAATTAATTCCAATGACTGTAATTTCCTCCACAAAAAAGGAATAGTTTGAGATTTTGGCCATTTAGCCAGTTATCTACTTAACTGTTCCTGTAGACTTTGTCATTGCGCTAACGCTAGTTAGCATAGGCTTGTGAAAATACCTCTAACTCCCTATATTCTGAACGCAGAGACATAAAAATGGTATCCACAATTACATTTTGTTGCAGCTATTCATAAAATAATTCATTTTTCATGAAAAAAAAGCCCCCCACAAAGGTTTCCAAAATATAAAATGAATCACAGACCCCCTGCAGTACCTCCACAGATCCATAGACCAGTTTGAAAAACCCTGATCAACATAGAATGCAGTAATTCATTAGAATCCACTGCCCCAAACCACATCAGGGCTGCTCTGTCATTGAACAGTTCATTACCCACATACATCATTCTTTTTTTATTATATCCCTTGCTTCTCTCTCCCTCCTTTCTCTCTCTCCCTGTCTTTCTTTTCTCTCCCCAATAATGCCAGAACAGCAGGCCACAGCTAAAAATATTTTCCCATCAAATACAACTAATACCACTTTGGACAAGGCTGTTGTTTTAAAGTTCTGGACAACACTTGAAGAAGTTTGCAAGAAAACACACAGAGAATTTAAAATGTGATTGTGCTAGTCAACTTCTAATGAAAGAAACTAAGTACTTGAATGACACTTCAACAGTGAAGAGTCAAGGGCATTACTAGCACCATCACAAAGCAAACGGCAAACACCCTCATTGTCACGAACGTCGTCAGGGTGGAAATGACCGGACCAAGGTGCAGCGTGGTGAGCGTACATTTATTTTAATTTTAAATGTTGCCAACAAAAACAAGAAACAACAAAAACGAATGTGAAGCTGACTAGGGCTATACAGGCCACTAACACAGACAACTACTCACAACTAAGGTGGAAAAACAGGCTGCCTAAGTATGATTCCCAATCAGAGACAACGATAGACAGTTGTCCCTGATTGAGAACCATACCCGACCAAAACATAGAAACAGGAAACATAGAAATAAAGAAACTAGAATGCCCACCCTAGTCACACCCTGGCCTAACCAAAATAGAGAATAAAAGCCTCTCTATGGCCAGGGCGTGACACACATACATAGCGACACACTCACAACCCATCAATGTCAAAGCCACCAAAACAACTCCAGTAACACAGACACAGACACAAAGGTTCAACACTAATGTCCCATCCACATTGACATACATTTCCACTTCCAAAAACACTTTATGGTCCAACAACTGTTGGAAGGCTAGATAGATTAGTAAAAAGTTGTTGGCTTGTCAGATGCCAATAAGACAGTAATTGAAAGGTAACCAATTCAGGCTTGCAGAAAGAGCAGCTATCTTTACTCCCAGAGGGGAATCTGATCTCATCAGTCAAGTCTGATGAGTAAAGAACCACATGCTCTATGTACCGTGTACTTCCAGTCCATATTAACGTAATAATAAGGAATTCCACTCGACCACACCTACAAATTGGAGAAAACAAACATTCTTTCCTATTGACCCCCATTGTAAAAGAACCAACTTCGTTGTCGATTTGCTGTCACGCCCTGACTTTAGTTATATATGTGTTCTGTATTATTTTGGTCAGGTCAGGGTGTGACGTGGGTGGGTATGCGTGTTTTGAGTTGTCTAGGGTTTTTTGTAGATCTATGGGGTTTTTGTAAGTCTAGGTTATTGTAGGTCTATGGTGGCCTGAATTGGTTCCCAATCAGAGGCAGCTGTTTATCGTTGTCTCTGATTGGGGATCCTATTTAGGTTGCCATTTTCCATTTAGGTTTTGTGGGTTATTGTCTATGTGTAGTTGCATGTCAGCACTCGTTGTTTATAGCTTCACGTTCGTTTTCTTAGTTTGTTTAGTGGTTTTCCTATATTAAAAGAAGTATGTATTCCTATCACGCTGCGCCTTGGTCTCCTCACTATGACGAACGTGACATTTGTTGTTATACAGAAATAACAAAACATGCCGAAAAGCTGCTGTGTTGTTCAATGTGGCTTAATGTAACCAGATTAAAAATCCCGACCTACGTTTCGCAATGTTCCCACGTAGGGAAATAGAACGTGCGAGAAGAGCCCTGTGGCTTCAGGCTATTTGACGTGGGAGAGTGGGAAATGTGGGGACCCGGTATCCAAGTGTATTAAACGTAGCGATGTGTGTGGAAAACATTTCATCACATCACATTTAACTTGTAGTCCGTTGTATATTCAGTTTGTGTTGTTGGTCTTGGCTAGCTTAATGTTCCAGTCGGTAGCTAGCTAACACTCATGTGGCTGCTAGCACCGTCATGAAAAGGGGCATGAGGGAAGCCCTACAAAATGACGTTTTTCTTAGTAGGGAGAACGCTCGGGAGCAGGCAATGTTGAAAAGTAATCTTCAGACATGTTGTACTCTTAAATGTAGTTTTGTAATTTACTAAAACAAGCAGACAACAAGAACATTTCATTTGAAAAAGGTCAAATATTTTATGTGAGCCAACGGGGTAACTAGGTTACCACAGTTTGTTTTCCCCACAGGAGGGCAGGACAGCAACGGCGTTCTATCTAATACCGACTGGGACTATGGCCTGTACATGCTCCACTACACAATACTGTACAGTACATGTGCACTTGAATGAAATGATAACAAACCTGATCATCTACAGTAGACTGATAATGACTTTACTTACTGCTGCAGCACTGTTCTATGCAGGTACTTGAGTTTTTATTTATTCATAAAGGCCAGCCACACACACAGTATGTGAAGGTAGTGGAACCAGCAGCAACCTGATTGGGCTCTCATTGACTTTCTGAAAAGGTCACACTCTGGACTAATAAGGGCAAAGCTAGAGGTGGCTGCGTTGCGTCGTTGCATTGGGAATGCCATTATCGCTAGGTAAGGAAAGCGATCTCACCAGCCTTAGCTACTGCAGGAGAATCTAAAGTATGTCCAGAAAAGCAAGATATCATGGTGGGGTGGGTCCCAGTAGGAAAGGCTAAGGATGTTTTAGCCAGATCATGTTATGGAGTCCAAGTAGTCTTTCATGTTCTCGTTCCATTTCATCATGATGACACTGTCTTCAGGCTGTTTGAACACTGACAAAACCTCACTAATTCCTAAAGAGGAGTGTGAGAGCCTCACATCACTATAACGTCCATTACCTCATCCATGACAGGTGCTGCTCTCTCCTTCCCTCTTCGTCCCTCTTGTTACAGAGTGTGAAGTGTGTCTTGTGTCTGTATTGTCTCCTTACAGCAGTTCACATCCTCTCTTCTCCTTTCTCCTTCCCTCTTCGTCGCTCTTGTTACAGAGTGTGAAGTCTGTCTAGTGTCTGTATTGTCTCCTTACAGCAGTTCAACTACATTTCAGTGTTATTTTTTTCTCTACTCTCGTGAGCTTGTTGCATTTTCACATTCTCTCCTCTCCTCTCTCCTCTACTCCTCTCCCCTTCTCTCTCCTTTCTACTCCACTCCACTCCTCTCCCCTTCTCTCTCCTCCTCTCTTCTCCTCTCCTCTCCTCTCCTCCTCTCCTCCTCTCCTCTCTACTCTACTCCTCTCCCCTTCTCTCTCCTTTCTACTCCACTCCACTCCTCTCCCCTTCTCTCCTCCTCTCTTCTCCTCTCCTCTCCTCTCCTCTCAACTCTACTCCTCTCCTCCTCTCCCCTTCTCTCTCCTCCTCTCCTATCTACTCCACTCCTCTCCCCTTCTCTCTCCTCTCTTCTCCTCTCCTCTCCTCTCTACTCTACTCCTCTCCTCCTCTCCCCTTCTCTCTCCTCCTCTACAATCTACTCCACTCCTCTCCCCTTCTCTCCTCCTCTCTTCTCCTCTCCCCTTCTCTCTCCTATCTACTCTACTCCACTCCTCTCGACTCTCCTCCGCTCCTCCTCTCCTCTCTTCTCCTCTCTTCTATTACACCATGTACAATAACCATGGAATAACTGATCTCCCTCAAGCTCCCTACAACTAAAACAGCAGGTAAACTCTGTACCCAGGGAGGCGACACACAAGACAGACAGACCGAAAGCATCATCCATCCCTCCTCAGCAGATATACAGTCTTTGATGGCCCAACCTTCACCATTTAATTTCGGGGAAATCAACCCATTTCCAGCTCTCTGGTACAGTACTCATTCCCCTGCCGCCTGTGGAATTATGGAAGAGTTTCACAGAGCAGGCTGAATGGAACAGAAGCATTTCTGGTTTTGGGAGCACATTCCTGGATGGAGAGAGCAGTTGAGTCTCTGGTCGTGGTAATTAAAGGGGTTTGTGGGAAACCCTTCAGTCTGAATCCCCCTGAAACCACACAGTCATGCTGAATGGAATTCATTGTTCGGTTGCCAGGGTGGAAGATTCCACCACTAGAATTCCGTCCTCTCTGAGGAGCTATTATGAGCATGGCTATGAGAAGGCCAGTATGGGCAACAGTAGAGAATGGGCACCCTAAATAACAATGGGAGAGGGATGAAGTGGGAGAGTTTAGAACAGGCATTAGGGAACTGTCTCAGATACTGAGTGTTGGGTCTGCCTGGCTGGCTATCCGTTACAGTAGTATAAAGGGTAGGAAGTCTGTGTGTTTAGGGTCAGAGTTTATTATTATGTTTTATTTCTTTATTTAACCAGGCAAGTCAGTTAAGAACAAATTATTATTTTCAATGACGGCCTACCAAAAGGCCTCCTGCGGGGACGGGGGCTGGGATTAAAAATAAAAAATGCAATAAAAATATAGGACAAAACACGCATCACAACAAGAGAGACACCACAACACTACATAAAGAGAGACCTAAGGCAACAACATAGCATGGCAGCAACACATGACAACACAGCATGGTAGCAACACAACATGGCAGCAGCACAACTTGGTAGCAGCACAAAACATGGTACAAACATTATTGGGCACAGACAACAGCACAAAGGGCAAGAAGATAGAGATAGCAATACATCACGCGAAGAAGCCAGTGCTTTGGGGACCTTTAACAGAATGTGACTGGCAGAACAGGTGTTGTATGTGGAGGATGAGGGCTGCAGTAGATATCTCCGATAGGGGGGAGTGAGGCCTAAGAGGGTTAAGTAAGCATCAACCAGTGGGTCTTCAAATCATCAAATCAAATTTTATTGGTCACATACACGTGTTTAGCAGATGTTATTGCGGGTGTAGTGAAATGCTTGTGCTTCTAGCTCCGACAGTGCAGTAATATCTAACAAGTAATATCTAACAATTACACAACATATACCCAATACACACAAATCTAGTAAAGGAATGGAATTAAGATTATAAAAATATATGGACAAGCAATGTTAGAGCGGCATAGACTAAGATACAGTAGAATAGAATAGGATACAGTATATGACTTGCGACAGGTATACGAGATAACCAGTTTACAGAGGAGTATAGAGTGCAGTGATGTGTCCTATAAGAAGCATTTACGGCAAATCGAATGGTAAAGAAAATCTAGTCGCTCGAGAGAACCCTTACCTGCCAATCTATAAATTACATCTCTGTAATCTAGCATGGGTAGGATGGTCATCTGAATCAGGGTTAGTTTGGCAGCTGGGATGAAAGAGGAGCGATTACGATAGAGGAAACTATGTCTAGATTTAACCTTAGCCTGCAGCTTTGATATGTGCTGAGAGAAGAACCATCTAACCATACTCACTACCTAAAGCTCTGAACCTTCAGAGGTAGTAATCACACCGGTGGGGAGAGGGGCATTCTTCTTACCAAACCACATTACCTTTGTTTTGGAGGTGTTCAAAAAAAGGTTACGGGCAGAGAAAGCTTGTTAGACACTAAGAAAGCTTGTTGAAGAGCGTTTAACAAAAAATCCAGGGATGGATGGTGGGTGTTGAGTTTAAAGGGGAAAAGTCTGATTTTACATTGGATGTCAGTATCAAATCAAAATCAAATTTATTTTACATAGCCCTTCGTACATCAGCTAATATCTCGAAGTGCTGTACAGAAACCCAGCCTAAAACCCCAAACAGCAAGCAATGCAGGTGTAGAAGCACGGTGGCTAGGAAAAACTCCCTAGAAAGGCCAAAACCTAGGAAGAAACCTAGAGAGGAACCAGGCTATGAGGGGTGGCCAGTCCTCTTCTGGCTGAATGTAAAAGGCTGAAGTTGGAGTGTATCGACATTACAGAGAGAGGACAGTGATGGATGTAGCGACCTGACAAGGATTAGTTATCTCACGAGTCCATGACCACAACTGTCTAAACTTTGTCGTCCAAATAGCTCATGTTTCAACCTCCTGGGGTAATAGTAAAACACATCTGGTTTGAGGAGGCATGCAGACAGACAGTATAAACACATTCCATTTACTCTGTGTGTGTGTGTGTGTGTGTGTGTGTGTGTGTGTGTGTGTGTGTGTGTGTGTGTGTGTGTGTGTGTGTGTGTGTGTGTGTGTGTGTGTGTGTGTGTGTGTGTGTGTGTGTGTGTGTGTGTGTGTGTGTGTGTGTGTGTGTGTGTGTGTGTGTTTGTCGTCATAATGTCAGGGTAATTGGTGCCAGGTAAATATTTGTGTATGGCCTCCTCAACTTTAAAAACAGAGAAACCTGCTAACGCTTTCCAGAGGCAGACAACAATCATTCAGAGGAAGAGACATCCTGTACTTGATGTCAAGATCCCAGAGTGCCGGAGCTAATAATGACATGTCTAATGTACTCAGTAAAGATTTTCAGATTTCAAGTGAGAGGAAGAGAGAGCATTGATGTTGATGACTGTACAACACACAGCTTTGCCAAAAACAGATTAAGTTTTGTAAAAACTTTCCAGGTGCAAACAGTATCAGAAGCACTTAATCATGGTTGTTGTCATATAATGTTGCTCTCATTGATTAATCTTGTATTTGATTCGTTCCAGGGTAATTGGGAACAGACTGGAGCAGTGAGAAGTGGAGGGGAGAATGGGAGAATGGGAGAAAGGAGAGGAGAGGAGAGCAGAGGAGAGCAGAGCAGAGCAGAGCAGAGGAGAGGAGAGGAGAGGAGAGGAGAGGAGAAGAGAGGAGAGGAGAGGAGAGGAGAGGAGAGGAGAGGAGAGGAGAGGAGAGGAGAGGAGAGGAGAGGAGAGGAGAGTATCTAGAACAACTCTATGGGAGATCAATTAGAAGCGCCAAACAGGACTCCATTGGCATTCATTCAGATAGACTAAATCAGACGTTTTTAATTTGAATTACTGGAGGGCTGCAGTGCAAACCAGCACTTAGCGCCTGACACCTGGACAGCACGCACTTAGCCTGACACCTGAACAACATGCACTTAGCCTGACACCTGGACAGCATGCTCTTAGCCTGACACCTGGACAATATGCTCTTAGCCTGACACCTGGACAACATGCACTTAGCCTGACACCTGGACAGCATGCTCTTAGCCTGACACCTGAACAACATGCACTTAGCCTGACACCTGGACAGCATGCACTTAGCCTGACACCTGGACAGCATGCTCTTAGCCTGACACCTGGACAGCATGCACTTAGCCTGACACCTGGACAATATGCTCTTAGCCTGACACCTGGACAATATGCTCTTAGCCTGACACCTGGACAATATGCTCTTAGCCTGACACCTGGACAGCATGCACTTAGCCTGAAACCTAGACAATATGCTCTTAGCCTGACACCTGGACAGCATGCTCTTAGCCTGACACCTGGACAATATGCTCTTAGCCTGACACCTGGACAATATGCTCTTAGCCTGACACCTGGACAGCATGCTCTTAGCCTGACACCTGGACAGCATGCTCTTAGCCTGACACCTGGACAATATGCTCTTAGCCTGACACCTGGACAATATGCTCTTAGCCTGACACCTGGACAACATGCTCTTAGCCTGACAAATGGACAACATGCACTTAGCCTGACACCTGGACAGCATGCACTTAGCCTGACACCTAGATTTGATGGATGTGTGGGTAACTCCAACGTTGGTATAAATCATGAATCCATGTCATCTGAGGATTTATGGGAAGGTTTGAGTTATGCTGAACACAGTTAGGTCTGGTGTGTCTGTGTGCGTGTGTGTTTGTGTGTTTGTGCGAGTGTGCGTGAAGCGAGAGAGAGTGTGTGTGCTTGTGTTTGTGAACACACTCCTCTAATTTTTGGAATGTGTATTGAGCCCATCCATCACGTTAGAGGTCTGCGTGAGCCAGATGAGCTGGAGGAGAAGTGGTATAGGAGTACTCTGCTAAACCTCCAGCCCTATTGGAATGTCACCCTTTTTGTCCCCTGGGTACAGGAGGCTCTGCCTGCGTCTGCACTTCCTCAAACAAAATGTTCTCCGCATGCAGTAAGTCCCTGCATTGGAGAATGGATGTATACTGTAGCCAAGGCAACAATATGTACCAGCAGCAAGAAAAGGCTCCTCTGCCAAAGCAATGAGGCATTTTAATAGGATGAGCTGAGGGACTGTTCAGAGAGCGCCTGCATGCCCAGGCTTTCCTTCCACCCACACTCCCACTAAGTTACAGTCGTTTGAAGTCTGGACTCAACAAAGATTTGGATGAATTAAGGTGAAAAGAGACAGGAAGAGAAGGGAGGGAGACAGGAAGAGAAGGGGGGAGACAGGAAGAGAAGGGGGAGACAGGAAGAGAAAGGGGAGACAGGAAGAGAAGGGGGAGACAGGAGGAGAAGGGGGGAGAAAGGAAAAGAAGAGTGGATTACAGGGGTAGAGAGGGGGAGAACGGGGGAGACAGAGGGAGAGATGGGGAGACAGGAGGAGAAGGGGGGGTTACAGGGGGAGAAGGCGAAGAGAAGGGGAGAACGGGGGGAGACAGAGAAGAGACGGGGGAGAGGGGAGAGAAGAGGGAGAAGGGGGAGAGACAGGGAGAAGGGGGTAGACAGGGGGAGATTGGGGAGAGACAGGGGGAGAACGGGGGGAGACAGGGGGAGAAGGGGGGGAGAGGGGGAGAACGAGGAGAGGCAGGGGGAGAAGGGGGAGACGGGGGGCGGAGGAGAAAGAGAGAGGAGAGAGAAGGAGCGAGAAGGAGCGAGAAGGAGTGAGAAGGAGAGAAGGACAGAGGAGAGAGAAGGGTAGAGAAAGGCAGAGAAGGAGAGAGAAGGAGAGAGGAGAGAAGACAGGCTATGTGCACACTGCCCACAAAATGAGGTGGAAACTGAGATGCACTTCCTAACCTCCTGCCAAATGTATGACCATGTTAGAGACACATATTTCCTCAGATTACACAGATCCACAAAGAATTCGAAAAAACAAACCCAATTTTGATAAACTGCCATATCTACTGGGTGAAATACCACAGTGTGCCATCACAGCAGCAAGATTTATGACCTGCTGCCACAAGAAAAGGCCAACCAGTGAAGAACAAACACCATTGTAAATACAAACCATATTTATGTTTATTTATTTTCCCATTTGTACTATTTGCACATCGTTACAACACTGTATATAGACATAATATAACATTTTAAATGTCTATTATTTTGGAACTTCTGTGAGTGTAATGTTTACTGTTGGATAGTGAAGGAGAAAGAAGGAGAGCGAAGGAGAGGATAGTGAAGGAGAGAGAAGGGGAGAGAAGGGGAGAGAAGGAGAGAGGAGAGATGATAGTGAATGAGAGAGAAGGAGAGAGGAGAGAGGAGAGAGAAGGAGCGAGAAGGGCAAAGGAGAGAAAAGAGAGAAGGAGAGAGAAGGAAAGAGGAGAGAGAAGGATAGAGGAGAGAGGAGAGAGGAGAGAGAAAAGGAGAGAGAAAAGGAGAGAAGGAGAGAGGAGAGAGATGGAGAGATGCCTAATATGTCTAACATGGCTTAAACAGCGGAATCCCAGGGGGGTAGGTCTCATCATGGTCCACTAGCCTCTGGACTTGGGCCTGAGGAGGAGCCAGTTCCTTAAGAGAGTACAAAACACTCAATCTGTCTGCTCTCATCCCAGTAATGTCAAGTCACGCAGGCACCTGCTTTGGGTTCTGCACCGGCCCCAGTCCCTCCAGTTAAAGCAGCATCTCTTATAATCACAATCATAAGGTAACAGGTCCGGCTCATCCTCAGTGAGATATCTGCTACCCCTCCCTGCACACCCCTCCTGATCCTCTCCAGATACACATGCTGCAGATGTCCCATAGATCCATATAGAATGGAGTAGGAAGCACTATTCCACACATGAAATGAACCCTCCACTCTGACATATGGGGCGTAATAAACACCAGGTTCCCACCAAGACACAGTGAAGACATGAAAAATTGCCTCATTTCCAGTAGCAAAGCTTCTCTCTCTCTATCTCTCGCCGTCTATGGGGGAAAGGAAATATGCAGTGTGTCACTGCTGAAAATATTATGAGGAGGGGGCCAAGTGAGGGGAGCCCCTTACAAAAAAAGATGTCCGTTTTGAAACTGCAGTAAAAGTACAGTAGCTGCAGACGACTGTGATATTGTGGACACAGTATTGTAGCATACTGCAGTTGCACTGCACTCTAACTACAGTTATACTGCAGTGTACTGCAGTTATACTGCGCTCTTACTGCAATCTTTCTTATAAGGGGCTGAAGAAAAGGGAACTAACAAAAGAGGGAACTGAAGTGAGAGGGAGAATGGAGGAATCTTCCCATGTAGCATCAGCAGCAGCTGCCCCAGCTCAGTCCCAGTCCCAGTCCCAGTCTCAGTCTCAGTCCCAGGCCCAGTCCCAGTCCCAGCTCAGTCCCAGTCCCAGTCCCAGTCCTAGTCCCAGTCCCAGCTAATAAAGAGCATCAGTCCCAGTCCCAGTCCCAGTCCCAGCTCAGTCCCAGTCCCAGTCCCAGCTCAGTCCCAGTCCCAGTCCCAGTCCCAGCCCCTGCTCAGTCCCAGCTCAGTCCCAATCCCAGTCCCAGTCCCAGTCCCAGTCCCAGTCCCAGTCCCAGCTCAGTCCCAGTCCCAGTCCCGGCTCAGTCCCAGTCCCAATCCCAGTCCCAGTCCTAGCTCAGTCCCAGTCCCAGTCCCAGCTAATAAAGAGCATCAGTCCCAGTCCCAGTCCCAGCTCAGTCCCAGTCCCAGTCCCAGTCCCAGTCCCAGTCCCAGTCCCAGCTAATAAAGAGCATCAGTCACAGTCATGGCCCAGCTATGACCACAACAGACCCACGAAGTCCTAAGTAAACCATGTCTCAACTATTCATCAAACGGAATAGAATAAGAGAGGGGAGGAAGATCATTCAAACTTGGTATTTCATAAATGTATTTAACATGCTAGAGAAAGAGGATTCTAGCCATCTATGTAAATCACTGCTTCAAGCATAGCAACCATATCATCACTGCTTCAACCATAGCAACAATATCATCACTGCTTCAAACATATTAACAATACCATCACTGTTTCAACCATATTAACAATACCATCACTGTTTCAACCATATCAACAATACCATCACTGTTTCAAACATATTAACAATACCATCACTGCTTCAACCATAGCAACAATACCATCACTGCTTCAACCATATTAACAATACCATCACTGTTTCAACCATATTAACAATACCATCACTGCTTCAACCATATTAACAATACCATCACTGCTTCAACCATATTAACAATACCATCACTGCTTCAACCATATTAACAATACCATCACTACTTCAACCATATTAACAATACCATCACTGTTTCAACCATATTAACAATACCATCACTGTTTCAACCATATTAACAATACCATCACTGCTTCAACCATAGCAACAATACCATCACTGCTTCAACCATATTAACAATACCATCACTGTTTCAACCATATTAACAATACCATCACTGCTTCAACCATAGCAACAATACCATCACTGCTTCAACCATATTAACAATACCATCACTGTTTCAACCATATTAACAATACCATCACTGCTTCAACCATATTAACAATACCATCACTGCTTCAACCATATTAACAATACCATCACTGCTTCAACCATATTAACAATACCATCACTGTTTCAACCATATTAACAATACCATCACTGTTTCAACCATATTAACAATACCATCACTGCTTCAACCATAGCAACAATACCATCACTGTTTCAACCATATTAACAATACCATCACTACTTCAACCATATTAACAATACCATCACTGTTTCAACCATATTAACAATACCATCACTGTTTCAACCATATTAACAATACCATCACTGCTTCAACCATGGCAACAATACCATCACTGTTTCAACCATATTAACAATATAATCACTACTTCAACCATATTAACAATACCATCACTGCTTCAACCATATTAACAATACCATCACTGCTTCAACCATATTAACAATACCATCACTGCTTCAACCATATTATCAATACCATCACTACTTCAACCATATTAACAATACCATCACTGCTTCAACCATATTAACAATACCATCACTGCTTCAACCATATTAACTATACCATCACTGCTTCAACCATATTAACAATACCATCACTGCTTCAACCATATTAACAATACCATCACTACTTCAACCATATTAACAATACTATCACTGCTTCAACCATATTAACAATACCATCACTGCTTCAACCATATTAACAATATCATCACTGCTTCAACCATAACAACAATATCATCACTGTTTCAACCATATTAACAATACCATCACTACTTCAACCATATTAACAATACCATCACTACTTCAACCATATTAACAATACCATCACTGCTTCAACCATATTAACAATACCATCACTGCTTCAACCATATTAACAATACCATCACTGCTTCAACCATATTAACAATACCATCACTACTTCAACCATATTAACAATACCATCACTGCTTCAACCATATTAACAATATCATCACTACTTCAACCATATTAACAATACCATCACTACTTCAACCATATTAACAATATCATCACTACTTCAACCATATTAACAATATCATCACTACTTCAACCATATTAACAATACCATCACTACTTCAAACATATTAACAATACCATCACTACTTCAACCATATTAACAATATCATCACTGCTTCAACCATAACAACAATATCATCACTGTTTCAACCATATTAACAATATCATCACTACTTCAACCATATTAACAATACCATCACTACTTCTACCATATTAACAATACCATCACTACTTCAACCATATTAACAATATCATCACTACTTCAACCATATTAACAATACCATCACTGCTTCAACCATATTAACAATACCATCACTACTTCAACCATATTAACAATACCATCACTGTTTCAACCATATTAACAATACCATCACTGTTTCAACCATATTAACAATACCATCACTGCTTCAACCATAGCAACAATACCATCACTGCTTCAACCATATTAACAATACCATCACTGTTTCAACCATATTAACAATACCATCACTGCTTCAACCATATTAACAATACCATCACTGCTTCAACCATATTAACAATACCATCACTGCTTCAACCATATTAACAATACCATCACTACTTCAACCATATTAACAATACCATCACTGTTTCAACCATATTAACAATACCATCACTGTTTCAACCATATTAACAATACCATCACTGCTTCAACCATAGCAACAATACCATCACTGCTTCAACCATATTAACAATACCATCACTGTTTCAACCATATTAACAATACCATCACTGCTTCAACCATAGCAACAATACCATCACTGCTTCAACCATATTAACAATACCATCACTGTTTCAACCATATTAACAATACCATCACTGCTTCAACCATATTAACAATACCATCACTGCTTCAACCATATTAACAATACCATCACTACTTCAACCATATTAACAATACCATCACTGTTTCAACCATATTAACAATACCATCACTGTTTCAACCATATTAACAATACCATCACTGCTTCAACCATAGCAACAATACCATCACTGTTTCAACCATATTAACAATACCATCACTACTTCAACCATATTAACAATACCATCACTGTTTCAACCATATTAACAATACCATCACTGCTTCAACCATGGCAACAATACCATCACTGTTTCAACCATATTAACAATATAATCACTACTTCAACCATATTAACAATACCATCACTGCTTCAACCATATTAACAATACCATCACTGCTTCAACCATATTAACAATACCATCACTACTTCAACCATATTAACAATACCATCACTGTTTCAACCATATTAACAATACCATCACTGTTTCAACCATATTAACAATACCATCACTGCTTCAACCATAGCAACAATACCATCACTGTTTCAACCATATTAACAATACCATCACTACTTCAACCATATTAACAATACCATCACTGTTTCAACCTTATTAACAATACCATCACTGTTTCAACCATATTAACAATACCATCACTGCTTCAACCATGGCAACAATACCATCACTGTTTCAACCATATTAACAATATAATCACTACTTCAACCATATTAACAATACCATCACTGCTTCAACCATATTAACAATACCATCACTGCTTCAACCATATTAACAATACCATCACTGCTTCAACCATATTATCAATACCATCACTACTTCAACCATATTAACAATACCATCACTGCTTCAACCATATTAACAATACCATCACTACTTCAACCATATTAACAATACCATCACTGCTTCAACCATATTAACAATACCATCACTGCTTCAACCATATTAACAATACCATCACTGCTTCAACCATATTAACAATACCATCACTACTTCAACCATATTAACAATACCATCACTGCTTCAACCATATTAACAATATCATCACTACTTCAACCATATTAACAATACCATCACTACTTCAACCATTTTAACAATATCATCACTACTTCAACCATATTAACAATATCATCACTACTTCAACCATATTAACAATACCATCACTACTTCAAACATATTAACAATACCATCACTACTTCAACCATATTAACAATATCATCACTGCTTCAACCATAACAACAATATCATCACTGTTTCAACCATATTAACAATATCATCACTACTTCAACCATATTAACAATATCATCACTACTTCAAAAATGTTAACAATATCATCACTGCTTCAACCATGTTAACAATATCATCACTACTTCAACCATATTAACAATATCATCACTACTTCTACCATATTAACAATACCATCACTACTTCAACCATATTAACAATACCATCACTGTTTCAACCATATTAACAATATCATCACTGCTTCAACCATAACAACAATATCATCACTGCTTCAACCATATTAACAATATCATCACTACTTCAACCATATTAACAATACCATCACTGCTTCAACCATGTTAACAATATCATCACTGCTTCAACCATATTAACAATACCATCACTACTTCAACCATAGCAACAATATCATCACTACTTCAACCATAGCAACAATATCATCACTACTTCAACCATATTAACAATACCATCACTGCTTCAACCATATTAACAATACCATCACTGCTTCAACCATATTAACAATACCATCACTGCTTCAACCATATTAACAATACCATCACTACTTCAACCATATTAACAATACCATCACTGTTTCAACCATATTAACAATACCATCACTGTTTCAACCATATTAACAATACCATCACTGCTTCAACCATAGCAACAATACCATCACTGCTTCAACCATATTAACAATACCATCACTGTTTCAACCATATTAACAATACCATCACTGCTTCAACCATAGCAACAATACCATCACTGCTTCAACCATATTAACAATACCATCACTGTTTCAACCATATTAACAATACCATCACTGCTTCAACCATATTAACAATACCATCACTGCTTCAACCATATTAACAATACCATCACTACTTCAACCATATTAACAATACCATCACTGTTTCAACCATATTAACAATACCATCACTGTTTCAACCATATTAACAATACCATCACTGCTTCAACCATAGCAACAATACCATCACTGTTTCAACCATATTAACAATACCATCACTACTTCAACCATATTAACAATACCATCACTGTTTCAACCATGTTAACAATACCATCACTGTTTCAACCATATTAACAATACCATCACTGCTTCAACCATGGCAACAATACCATCACTGTTTCAACCATATTAACAATATAATCACTACTTCAACCATATTAACAATACCATCACTGCTTCAACCATATTAACAATACCATCACTGCTTCAACCATATTAACAATACCATCACTGCTTCAACCATATTATCAATACCATCACTACTTCAACCATATTAACAATACCATCACTGCTTCAACCATATTAACAATACCATCACTGCTTCAACCATATTAACTATACCATCACTGCTTCAACCATATTAACAATACCATCACTGCTTCAACCATATTAACAATATCATCACTGCTTCAACCATATTAACAATATCATCACTGCTTCAACCATATTAACAATACCATCACTACTTCAACCATAACAACAATATAATCACTACTTCAACCATATTAACAATACCATCACTGCTTCAACCATATTAACAATATCATCACTGCTTCAACCATATTAACTATACCATCACTGCTTCAAC
>NC_052308.1:12118592-12133592 GCF_016432855.1 Salvelinus namaycush
ATGGAGACGATTTTTAGTTATAACTGTAGTGATTTTATTGATCAGTCTAACGTTATGTTGATAGTTTATGTTGAGTGCAGGTATGGTGAAAAAGTATTGTTTTTTGATGTTAATGTACATAGGTTATATTTGTTTTTATACATCTTTGTGAGTATGTGGGTATTGTATTGGTTTTATTTGAAGATAGTGCAATATGTATATGAAATATGTTTTGTTTGAGAATTAGCGTTGATTCATGTCACGTTGTATGTATTGTTAATATGGTTGTAGTGAGAGTGTGCATGGTTGGTGTTATATGGTGAAAGTGATGGTATTGTTAATATGTTTGAATACGTGATGAATTTGTTAATGGTTGAAGAGTGATGTATTGTTAATATGGTTAGTAGTGATGTATTGTTATATGGTTAAAGGTGATGTTTGTTAATATGTTGAACAGTGAGATATTGTTGTTATGTTGAAGCAGTGATGATATTGTTAATATGGTTGAAGAGTGATGGTATTGTTATAATGGTTAGAGTGATGATGTATTGTTAATATGGTTGAAGTAGTGATGATATTGTTAATATGTTGAACAGTGTGAGTATTGTTATATGGTTTGAAGCAGTGATGTATTGTAAGGATGTTAAGTAGTGATGATATTGTTAATATGGTTGAAGTAGTGATGGTATTGTTAATATGGTTGAAGTAGTGATGGTATTGTTAATATGGTTGAAGTAGTGATGGTATTGTTAATATGGTTGAAACAGTGATGATATTGTTAATATGGTTGAAACAGTGATGATATTGTTGTTATGGTTGAAGCAGTGATGATGTATTGTTAATATGGTTGAAGTAGTGATGGTATTGTTGTTATGGTTGAAGCAGTGATGATATTGTTAATATGGTTTGAAGTAGTGATGGTATTGTTAATATGGTAGAAGTAGTGATGATATTGTTAATATGTTGAAGTAGTGATGATATTGTTATATGGTTGAAACAGTGATGAATTGTTGAATGATGGTTGAAAGTAGGGTATTTGTTATATGGTTGAAGTAGTGATGATATTGTTAATATGGTTTGAAGCAGTGATGGTATTGTTAATATGTTGAAGCAGTGATAGTATTGTTAATATGGTTGAAGCGAGTTGTTATTGTTAATATGGTTGAAGCAGTGATGTATTGTTAATATGGTATTGAAGCGTGATGTGTATTGTTAATATGGTTGAAGCATTTTTTGCTGACTTACTGTAGTATTCTCTGTAGTGTTTTTGCTGACTTTACTGTAGTATCTCTGTAGTGATTTTGCTGACTTTACTGTAATATTCTCTGTAGTGTTTTTGCTGACTTTACTGTAGTAACTCTGTAGTGTTTTTGCTGACTTTACTGTATATTCTCTGTAGTGATTTTGCTGACTTTACTGTAATCTCTGTAGTGTTTTTGCTGACTTTACTGTAATATTCTCTGTAGTGTTTTTGCTGACTTTACTGTAGTATTTTCTGTAGTGTTTTTGCGACTTTACTGTAGTATTCTCTGTAGTGTTTTTGCTGACTTTACTGTAGTATTTTCTGTAGTGTTCTTGCTGACTTTACTGTAGTATTCTCTGTAGTGTTTTTGCTGACTTTACTGTAGTATTTTCTGTAGTGTTTTTGCTGACTTTACTGTAGTGTTCTCTGTAGTGTTTTTGCTGACTTTACTGTAGTATTCTCTGTAGTGTTTTTGCTGACTTTACTGTACTGTAATTTCTCTGTAGTGTTTTTGCTGACTTTAACTGTATATTCTCTGTAGTGTTTTTGCTGACTTTAACTGTAGTGTTGCTCTTTCTGTATTGTTTTTGCTGACTTACTGTAGTGTTCTCTGTAGTGTTTTTTTGCTGATTTACTGTGTGTTCTCTGTACGGTTTTGCTGACTTTACTGTAGGATTCTCTGTAGTGTTTTTTGCTGACTTTAACTGTAGTATTCTCTGGAGTGTTTTTGCTGACTTTACTGTAGTATTTTCGTATGTTTTTGCTGACTTTACTGTGAGTATTCTATGTAGTGTTTTTGCTGACTTACTGTAGTATTCTCTGTAGTGTTTTTGCTGACTTTAACTGTAGTATATCTCTGATGGTGTTTTGCTGACTTTACTGTAGTATTCTCTGTAGTGTTTTGCTGACTTTACTGTAGTAGTCTCTGTAGTGTTTTGCTGACTTTAACTGTAGTATTCTCTGTAGTGTTTTTGCTGACTTTACTGTAGTATTCTCTGTAGTGTTTTGCTGACTTTACTGTAGTATTCTCTGTAGTGTTTTTGCTGACTTTACTGTAGTATTCTCTGTAGTGTTTTTGCTGACTTTACTGTAGTATTCTCTGTATGTTTTTGCTGACTTTACTGTAATATTCTCTGTAGTGTTTTTGCTGACTTTACTGTAGTATTCTCTGTAGTGTTTTTGCTGACTTTACTGTAGTATTCTCTGTAGTGTTTTTGCTGACTTTACTGTAGTATTTTCTGTAGTGTTTTGCTGACTTTACTGTAGTATTCTCTGTAGTGTTTTTGCTGACTTTACTGTAGTATCTCTGTAGTGTTTTTGCTGACTTTACTGTAGTATTTTCTGTAGTGTTTTTGCTGACTTACTGTAGTATTCTCTGTAGTGTTTTTGCTGACTTTACTGTAGTATTCTCTGTAGTGTTTTTGCTGACTTTACTGTAGTATTCTCTGTAGTGTTTTGCTGACTTTACTGTAGTTTCTCTGTAGTGTTTTGCTGACTTTACTGTAGTATTCTCTGTAGTGTTTTTGCTGACTTTACTGTAGTATTCTCTGTAGTGTTTTTGCTGACTTTACTGTAGTATTCTCTGTAGTGTTTTTGCTGACTTTACTGTAGTATTCTCTGTAGTGTTTTTGCTGACTTTACTGTAGTATTCTCTGTAGTGTTTTTGCTGACTTACTGTATTCCTAGTGTTTTGCTGACTTACTTAGTATTCTCTGTAGTGTTTTTTGCTGACTTTACTGTAGTATTCTCTGTAGTGATTTTGCTGACTTTACTGTAATATTCTCTGTAGTGTTTTTGCTGACTTTACTGTAGTATTCTCTGTAGTGTTTTTGCTGACTTTACTGTAGTGTTCTCTGTAGTGTTTTTTGCTGACTTTACTGTAGTGTTCTCTGTAGTGTTTTTGCTGACTTTACTGTAGTGTTTCTCTGTAGCGTTTTTGCTGACTTTACTGTAGTATTTCTCTGTAGTGTTTTTGCTGACTTTACTGTAGTATTCTCTGTAGTGTTTTTTGCTGACTTTACTGTAGTATTCTCTGTAGTGTTTTTGCTGACTTTACTGTAGTATTCTCTGTAGTGTTTTTGCTGACTTTACTGTAGTATTCTCTGTAGTGTTTTTGCTGACTTTACTGTTAGTATTCTCTGTAGTGTTTTTGCTGACTTTACTGTAGTATTCTCTGTAGTGTTCTTGCTGACTTTACTGTAGTATTCTCTGTAGTGTTTTTGCTGACTTTACTGTAGTATTCTCTGTAGTGTTTTGCTGACTTTACTGTAGTATTCTCTGTAGTGATTTTGCTGACTTTACTGTAGTATTCTCTGTAGTGTTTTTGCTGACTTTACTGTAGTATTCTCTGTAGTGTTTTTTGCTGACTTTACTGTAGTATTCTCTGTAGTGTTCTTGCTGACTTTACTGTAGTATTCTCTGTAGTGTTTTTGCTGACTTTACTGTAGTATTCTCTGTAGTGTTTTTGCTGACTTTACTGTAGTATTCTCTGTAGTGTTTTTGCTGACTTTACTGTAGTATTCTCTGTAGTGGTTTTTGCTGACTTTACTGTAGTATTCTCTGTAGTTTTTTGCTGACTTTACTGTAGTATTCTCTGTAGTGTTTTTGCTGACTTTACTGTAGTATTCTCTGTAGTGTTTTTGCTGACTTTACTGTAGTATTTTCTGTAGTGTTTTTGCTGACTTTACTGTAGTATTCTCTGTAGTGTTTTTGCTGACTTTACTGTAGTATTCTCTGTAGTGTTTTTGCTGACTTTACTGTAGTATTCTCTGTAGTGTTTTTGCTGACTTTACTGTAGTATTCTCTGTAGTGTTTTTGCTGACTTTACTGTAGTATTCTCTGTAGTGTTTTTGCTGACTTTACTGTAGTATTCTCTGTAGTGTTTTTGCTGACTTTACTGTAGTATTCTCTGTAGTGTTTTTGCTGACTTTACTGTAGTATTCTCTGTAGTGTTTTTGCTGACTTTACTGTAGTATTCTCTGTAGTGTTTTTGCTGACTTTACTGTAGTATTCTCTGTAGTGATTTTGCTGACTTTACTGTAATATTCTCTGTAGTGTTTTTGCTGACTTTACTGTAGTAATCTCTGTAGTGTTTTTGCTGACTTTACTGTAGTATTCTCTGTAGTGATTTTGCTGACTTTACTGTAATATTCTCTGTAGTGTTTTTGCTGACTTTACTGTAATATTCTCTGTAGTGTTTTTGCTGACTTTACTGTAGTATTTCTGTAGTGTTTTTGCTGACTTTACTGTAGTATTCTCTGTAGTGTTTTTGCTGACTTTACTGTAGTATTTTCTGTAGTGTTCTTGCTGACTTTACTGTAATATTCTCTGTAGTGTTTTTGCTGACTTTACTGTAATATTCTCTGTAGTGTTTTTGCTGACTTTACTGTAGTATTCTCTGTAGTGTTTTTGCTGACTTTACTGTAGTATTTTCTGTAGTGTTTTTGCTGACTTTACTGTAGTATTCTCTGTAGTGTTTTTGCTGACTTTACTGTAGTATTCTCTGTAGTGTTTTTGCTGACTTTACTGTAGTATTCTCTGTAGTGTTTTTGCTGACTTTACTGTAGTATTCTCTGTAGTGTTTTTGCTGACTTTACTGTAGTATTCTCTGTAGTGTTTTTGCTGACTTTACTGTAGTATTTTCTGTAGTGTTTTTCACTGACTTTACTGTAGTATTCTCTGTAGTGTTTTTGCTGACTTTACTGTAGTATTCTCTGTAGTGTTTTCGCTGACTTTACTGTAGTATTCTCTGTAGTGTTTTTGCTGACTTTACTGTAGTATTCTCTGTAGTGTTTTTGCTGACTTTACTGTAGTATTCTCTGTAGTGTTTTTGCTGACTTTACTGTAGTATTCTCTGTAGTGTTTTTGCTGACTTTACTGTAGTATTCTCTGTAGTGTTTTTGCTGACTTTACTGTAGTATTCTCTGTAGTGTTTTTTGCTGACTTTACTGTAGTATTCTCTGTAGTGTTTTTGCTGACTTTACTGTAGTATTCTCTGTAGTGTTTTTGCTGACTTTACTGTAGTATTTTCTGTAGTGTTTTTGCTGACTTTACTGTAATATTCTCTGTAGTGTTTTTGCTGACTTTACTGTAATATTCTCTGTAGTGTTTTTGCTGACTTTACTGTAATATTCTCTGTAGTGTTTTTGCTGACTTTACTGTAGTATTTTCTGTAGTGTTTTTGCTGACTTTACTGTAGTATTTTCTGTAGTGTTTTTGCTGACTTTACTGTAGTATTCTCTGTAGTGTTTTTGCTGACTTTACTGTAGTATTCTCTGTAGTGTTTTTGCTGACTTTACTGTAGTATTCTCTGTAGTGTTTTTGCTGACTTTACTGTAGTATTCTCTGTAGTGTTTTTGCTGACTTTACTGTAGTATTCTCTGTAGTGTTTTTGCTGACTTTACTGTAGTATTCTCTGTAGTGTTTTTGCTGACTTTACTGTAGTATTCTCTGTAGTGTTTTTGCTGACTTTACTGTAGTATTCTCTGTAGTGATTTTGCTGACTTTACTGTAATATTCTCTGTAGTGTTTTTGCTGACTTTACTGTAGTAATCTCTGTAGTGTTTTTGCTGACTTTACTGTAGTATTCTCTGTAGTGATTTTGCTGACTTTACTGTAATATTCTCTGTAGTGTTTTTGCTGACTTTACTGTAATATTCTCTGTAGTGTTTTTGCTGACTTTACTGTAGTATTTTCTGTAGTGTTTTTGCTGACTTTACTGTAGTATTCTCTGTAGTGTTTTTGCTGACTTTACTGTAGTATTTTCTGTAGTGTTCTTGCTGACTTTACTGTAATATTCTCTGTAGTGTTTTTGCTGACTTTACTGTAATATTCTCTGTAGTGTTTTTGCTGACTTTACTGTAGTGTTCTCTGTAGTGTTTTTGCTGACTTTACTGTAGTATTTTCTGTAGTGTTTTTGCTGACTTTACTGTAGTGTTCTCTGTAGTGTTTTTGCTGACTTTACTGTAGTATTCTCTGTAGTGTTTTTGCTGACTTTACTGTAGTATTCTCTGTAGTGTTTTTGCTGACTTTACTGTAGTATTCTCTGTAGTGTTTTTGCTGACTTTACTGTAGTATTCTCTGTAGTGTTTTTGCTGACTTTACTGTAGTATTCTCTGTAGTGTTTTTGCTGACTTTACTGTAGTATTTTCTGTAGTGTTTTTGCTGACTTTACTGTAGTATTTTCTGTAGTGTTTTCACTGACTTTACTGTAGTATTTTCTGTAGTGTTTTTGCTGACTTTACTGTAGTATTCTCTGTAGTGTTTTTGCTGACTTTACTGTAGTATTCTCTGTAGTGTTTTTGCTGACTTTACTGTAGTATTCTCTGTAGTGTTTTTGCTGACTTTACTGTAGTATTTTCTGTAGTGTTTTTGCTGACTTTACTGTAGTATTCTCTGTAGTGTTTTTGCTGACTTTACTGTAGTATTCTCTGTAGTGTTTTTGCTGACTTTACTGTAGTATTCTCTGTAGTGTTTTCACTGACTTTACTGTAGTATTTTCTGTAGTGTTTTTGCTGACTTTACTGTAGTATTCTCTGTAGTGTTTTCGCTGACTTTACTGTAGTATTCTCTGTAGTGTTTTTGCTGACTTTACTGTAGTATTTTCTGTAGTGTTTTTGCTGACTTTACTGTAGTATTCTCTGTAGTGTTTTTGCTGACTTTACTGTAGTATTCTCTGTAGTGTTTTTGCTGACTTTACTGTAGTATTCTCTGTAGTGTTTTTGCTGACTTTACTGTAGTATTCTCTGTAGTGTTTTTGCTGACTTTACTGTAGTATTCTCTGTAGTGTTTTTGCTGACTTTACTGTAGTATTCTCTGTAGTGTTTTTGCTGACTTTACTGTAGTATTTTCTGTAGTGTTTTCACTGACTTTACTGTAGTATTTTCTGTAGTGTTTTTGCTGACTTTACTGTAGTATTCTCTGTAGTGTTTTTGCTGACTTTACTGTAGTATTCTCTGTAGTGTTTTTGCTGACTTTACTGTAGTATTCTCTGTAGTGTTTTTGCTGACTTTACTGTAATATTCTCTGTAGTGATTTTGCTGACTTTACTGTAGTATTCTCTGTAGTGTTTTTGCTGACTTTACTGTAGTATTCTCTGTAGTGTTTTTGCTGACTTTACTGTAGTATTCTCTGTAGTGTTTTTGCTGACTTTACTGTAGTATTCTCTGTAGTGTTTTTGCTGACTTTACTGTAGTATTCTCTGTAGTGATTTTGCTGACTTTACTGTAATATTCTCTGTAGTGTTTTTGCTGACTTTACTGTAGTATTCTCTGTAGTGTTTTTGCTGACTTTACTGTAGTATTCTCTGTAGTGTTTTTGCTGACTTTACTGTAGTATTCTCTGTAGTGTTTTTGCTGACTTTACTGTAGTATTCTCTGTAGTGTTTTTGCTGACTTTACTGTAGTATTTTCTGTAGTGTTTTTGCTGACTTTACTGTAGTATTCTCTGTAGTGTTTTTGCTGACTTTACTGTAGTATTCTCTGTAGTGTTTTTGCTGACTTTACTGTAGTATTCTCTGTAGTGTTTTTGCTGACTTTACTGTAGTATTCTCTGTAGTGTTTTTGCTGACTTTACTGTAGTATTCTCTGTAGTGTTTTTGCTGACTTTACTGTAGTATTTTCTGTAGTGTTTTTGCTGACTTTACTGTAGTATTCTCTGTAGTGTTTTTGCTGACTTTACTGTAGTATTCTCTGTAGTGTTTTTGCTGACTTTACTGTAGTATTCTCTGTAGTGTTTTTGCTGACTTTACTGTAGTATTCTCTGTAGTGTTTTTGCTGACTTTACTGTAGTATTCTCTGTAGTGTTTTTGCTGACTTTACTGTAGTATTCTCTGTAGTGTTTTTGTGGACATTACTATTGTTTTATTATATTTGATATAGAAGCGGGAGGCTTTTAAAGGAAACCTACTGGAGAAATAGTAAAGGAACAAATGTTACATGACCTATACAGTAGGTAGTACTGAGTTCTGAACGTGGAGTTCAGAGCTTCTGCTCTGTTCTATTACCTGTAAGGAGAACAATATATGGTCTATACTTGGCATGTAGGTTTTTCCCTTACGGGTGGCACAAATTGGGATATGGGTGTGGGGACTGAGTAGGGTATATGCAAATTAAATACTGTAATATTTACTACAGTGTTTTAAGTGTAGATATACTGTAGTATTTCTTAAAGTATTCTACAAAATGCTATACTAAGTACTACACATGATTGAGCGATACTATAGTGTGTAGTATTGAATTCTACAGTATACTAAAGTTTACTACAGAATTCTGTAGTAAGTACTGTAGTATTCTGTATTAAACTTTTGTATTTTTTTAATGTGGGAAGATACAGAACACAAACAGCCAGAGGCTACGAGGCCTTCCTCTCTGATCTCACCTCACAGACACACAGCCAACACCAACTGACACCACTACTTACAAACTGACATTGACATAGCTGAAATTCACAATCGCCATCTCTCAGTGACACTATAAATATGTTAAGCTGAAGGTGCAGTATGCAGAGATCGCTCCACCGTTTCCAACTTGCAAAAATTAGAATGGTTAATGGTTAATTTGGTTAATTTGACAAAATTCTAATTTCAGTTAATTTGACAAAACAAGCAATGTATAGTGTGGAATCATTGTAGCATCTAAAGTGCTGTGAAATATCTTTTCATTAAACAAAAATATTGTATTTTCGGTGTACACAACCGAAAGTAAAATTCGCATAAACTAATCATAAGAACAGGTATAGAGCATAGAAATAGCGCACATATAAGAGCACTGAGATGCAGTGCCTTAGACCGCTGCGCCACTCAGGAGCTCCTTTGAAAACTTGCTTGAAAGGAGAATGACAGATCTATAACTAACATTTCTATGTGAATTTGGTCGGGTCGCCCAAAAAGTGCCATATTGCAGCTTTAATATCAGACTTACTATCATAAATCCTATCACACCCATCTCCGCAAACACACAATCTCTGAAACTCTACCCCACTTATTCTGTAGACTACACTACATATATGATCAAAGAGACACTGCCTACTGCCTGCTACATGCGTGCCTACAGCTTAGTGCTTAGTGCCTAGGGCCCACTGCCTAGTGCCTAGTGCCTACTGCCTAGTGTCTACTGCCTTGTGCCTAGTACCTGCTGCCTACAGCCTAGTGCCTACTGCCTACAGCCTACTGCCTACAGCCTAGTGCCTAATGCCTACTGCCTGCCATGATGTGAATGAAGCAACATGACAATGACCATATCATCCTGATCAACCACGTGCTTCCACATTTCCACCCTTTAAGACAATGTGATGTGACGCCAAACTCATGCTGGAGCAGCTGGCAGCAACTCTCCTCTCTCCGGGCTAACACAAACAGAGAGAGAGCCAGGACGGAGCCAGAGCCAGGGGGAGCAGAGAAACACACAGTCTCCACCGCTGCCTAGGGAAGCAGACCAGGACCAGCCACTCCTTGTCCTAGTTCCATTCTCCTACTATCCCTATCAGGGTGCTGTGAGTTATCCAACGGAGGAATAAGTTAGCAAAAGAACGGTGAAATGAGATTAGTCATCCAATTGTCCAGTTATGCATTCCGCAAATACTTCCCCTACACACACACACACACACACACACACACACACACACACACACACACACACACACACACACACACACACACACACACACACACACACACACACACACACAGTGTGTGTAACTCACCCCGGTAGCGGAGGCTGTCATGGTCGTGGTGGTTGTGCTGATGGTGCTGATGGTTGTTCTCCAGGGGCGAGGGGGGGCTGCTGGCCCCCAGCTCTGCCAGTCTACGGCTGGTGGCAGACAGCTCTGAGCGCAGGTTGGTTACCTCCTGACTGGCAGACTGGATGGCCCCATCGATCCTCTGAGCCAGCTGCTTGTTGTCTTCCATCATTTTAAGGATTTTCCCCTGAGGACCAAACCCACACAGAGCAGCATGGTGTCAAGTGGAGCATTAGGGGATGAAGAGACTGATACCCTCTCCCTCTCGCTCTCTCTCCCTCACTCTTCTTCTTCTCCTCCTCCGCCTCTTCTTCTCTCACAGTTTACTTCACACATAAAAATGCCAGCAGCCAGTTCCTCTTATCTCCCCTCCGTTCAGCCAGAACAGAGATGGTGTGTCTACTTGTTACTGCATACAGTCAGTATCCTCCTGTCCCTGATTTGTGTGTTTTGCCAAATACAGAAAGTGAGTGAGAGAAAGAGATGAAACACAGCAGACGGAGAAGGAAAGTGAGTGTTCCCGCCGAGGAGAATGTGCTGTGAGCAGCTGCTCTATGAGAGGACCCAGCGCATACAGAGAAGACATGCACCCTTTTAAATGGAATGTACCATGTGCTGCAGCACCAGGGGAGAGGGGGGTTGGGGGGGGGGTGGGGTGGGGGGTGATAGAGGTAGTTAGACTGAGCCAAGCTCCACTTCTCAAACTCTTTAACAACAGAATAGATCATCATGTATCCCACATCCTACAGACAGACTGACTTAGTAATCCACTCTCCTATGTGAAGCTTGTTTTACCATTTTTCTTGGCTTGGATGTAGTGTTGGTCTCTGTAACAAACATTTCTCTCACTCTCTCTCTCTCTCTCTCTCAATTAAATTCAAAGGGTTATATTGGCATAGGAACCATGTCTACATTGCCAAAGCAAGGGGAATAGATAATAAACAAAGGTGAAATAAATAATCAGAAATTAACAGTAAACATTACACTCACAAAGCAGCAAAATTATAAGGACATTTCAAATGTCATATTATGGCTACGTACAGTGTTGTAACGATGTGCAAATAGTTAAAGTATGAAAGAGAAAATATATAGATAGATAAATATAGTTTATTTGCAATGGTGTTTGTGCTTCACTGGTTGCCCTCTTCTTGTGGCAACAGGTCACAAAACAAATGTTGCTGCAGTGACGGCACACTGCGGTATTTCACCTAATAGATATGGAAGTTTATCAGAATTGGATTTGTTTGTGTAATCTGAGGGAAATATGTGTCTCTAATATGGTCATACATTTGCTTTCTCTCTCTCTCAGACACACGCACACACACGTACACACGCACACACACACACACACACACACACACACACACACACACACACACACACACACACACACACACACACACACACACACACACACACACACACACACACACACACACAGTCTTTATATCAATCCCACCCCCTCTCTTTCTATTCATTATATATTCATCCTTTGTCCCTGGAAAGCTCGCCACCACATCGGAAGAAATGAAAGGAGGCTGGCTCAAGCCTGGCCAAGAGGAAAACATGTCAACCCCGAAAACAAACTTAGCATAGGACTAACAGACAGTGAGAGGCACAGCCCATAAATAAGGAGAGGTTGGGAGAATTACAATTGAGCCTCAGTAAGAGAACATTGTGGGCTTATGTCTATGATCAAAAACTGCTCCAAAGGATTACAAGTTTGAGATTTATCTCTAAGCCCAACAAACAAACACTACCAGATCAATTCCTATTTGGATTGATAGGCAGTTTTATGAAACACAGAGATCTGGATGTGTATGCCTTTAGGTAGCGAGATAAATCGTTAACACTTCTCAATATAGCTACAGTTCAGCACACCTCTAACACCTTGATCAAATCATACATCTGGATTGAATCTATTAGCAGTGTTAAACAGGTATTTTTCCCAGTGGCAAAACACATTCTCTGTCTGTGAACAAAGTCAGGGAGATAAACGGAACAGCATGCCACTCTGCCACTGTTTGGTTCGGTGATAACAGTCAGTGTGCTCATTGGTATTCACACAATGCAGAGGCAGACAAAGGCATGGCCAGGGCGAGATCAGGGAGTCTGTATCACAGACAGCTCTGATTGGTATAATGATAACATCTGAGTTCAAATGTACTGTACGTTATTTGCGTAGAGCTTCTTATTTGCTGATTCTGGTACTTTCAAGTGGGAAACTCTGAGCTCATGTTTCTACAACGAGTTTCCTAGTTCCGACTAGTACTGAAATGCCACATAAGATCCCAGTTTCACTGGGATCTACTGCAGTTCCACCACATCCTAGTTTGAAATGAAGCTTGTAAATGAATGTGGTGCAGCTGCTGGTGCTTCTATACATCATTACTCTGTGCCTCAGGTACTGTAGTAGCATACCAGTTAGTCTGGCCTCAGGGTGGGAGACAAGTACTATATGAAATCACTGTGCTGTGGTAGTCTACCCTAAACCCTCTACACAGTGAGAGAGAGAGAGAGAGAGAGAGAGAGAGAGAGAGAGAGAGAGAGAGAGAGAGAGAGAGAGAGAGAGAGAGAGAAGCAATGGATAAAAAAATGATGATGTGTGTGGGTAATGAACTGTTCGATGACAGAGCAGCCCTGATGCGGTTTGGGGCAGTGCATTCTAATTAATTACTGCATTCTATGTTCAGGGTTTTTCAAACTGGGGTCTGCGCCCCCTACGGGTCCGCGGAGGTACTGCAGCAGGTCTGTGATTTTTCTGGGGGGGATATTTTTTAGGACAGACGAGAGAGACAGAGGTTGAGAGGTGAGTATAAAAGATGGTGGCAGAAAGTCAGAGAGGACCAGTGTAGTCTATTACCACAGGCTAGCTGTAAGGTAGACTGCAGAATGATGGACGTCTCCAAACCACCAGCAGGACATTGCCACGAACATTTAGGAAAGGTTTTCGCTATAGTTCCGTCACTAGCACATTAGTTGATTTTTGTCATGCCCTGACATACAGTATATGACATACAGTCACTGGCGGTCGGTGACGTTTAATAAATTTTTCATGAGCATGGCCTTATTTCTATTACAATATATTGGATGACTTTCATTCATATTTCATTTACCCAGTTCAATTTAACAGCGATAGGTTTAGGCTACTACATGATAATTTTCCCTATCATTAGTCCAACATTTGCAAACGAGAGTTTCTATTGGACAAATTCAGGTATGTTTATCTCAGTTTTGTTCTGTTTGCTCCATTTTAAGAAACGTTTTTCAACAGAATCGACGGAATGAGTACACCCCTGATCACACGTAAACACAGTTCACTTTCATAGCAGCCACGTGGTATTCCTTCTCACATCTATGCGCTCTCTTCTTCTCACCTTGTCCCTTCACTTGTGGACTTCAATGAACAACACATCAGCTGTATGTGACCAGGTGAAAAAACCTTTCCAAGCCATACTGCTACACACAGCCTACATCGTTGTCACCATATTAGCTAAAGTAACTTCATAGTCAGCATAGCTAATAGAACTAATGCGTTAGTAAACCCGTTACAATCATGCAGTAATGTTACAGTGTACAGTCAGTAAGCAGTTACACCGGCGGGACCGGTGGCAATAAATTGGTAAAACCAAAAGCTTACCTTTGACTTGTGTTGTGTTGGAAAGTCATAACCAGCTAGCTAAATTAGCATCCCTCTGTTTGAGCAGGGTGTTTCAGTAGGCTAAACTAGCTAGCTGCATTTGCTAGCTAATTAAGTGAAACTGAAAGTGAAAAAAAGACTAAATCTCTCTCTCTCTATTTCTCTCTTGCTTCTCCTTCATTTTGTAATAAATTAAGTTGTTAAAAACTGGTCAACTACTGTCTTTCTCTCTCTTTGAGCCAACTACTCACCCCATTTTATGCAGTGCAGTGCTAGCTAGCTATAGCTTATGCTTTCAGTACTAGATTTATTCTCTGATCCTTTAATTGGGTGGACATGTCAGTTCGTGCTGCAAGAGCTCTGATAGGTTGGAAGATGTCCTCCTGAAGTTGTCATAATTACTATGTAAGTCTATGGAAGGGGGTGAGAACCATGAGCCTCTTGGTTTTGTATTGAAGTCAATGTACCCAGAGGAAAACGGAAGCAAGCTTTCCTCTGGCCTTAGTACACCATAGTGCTACCCTACTGAGTGCTGTTAAGGCTACTGTAGAACTTATTTGCAAAATAGTGTGTTTCAATCAATTATTTGGTGACGTGATTATATTTAGTATAGTTTTATCTAAAAATGATTTTTTTTAATGTATTACTATCCTCCCCTTCCTCTGAGCAGCCTCCACTGCATACAGTATATAATGTAGGTACAGTAAAGTTCTTACGGCATGGTTATATCTAACTCATACGGTACACAGATTAATATCACAATTCAACATAACCAGATTACAATCTCTGTTCAAACTCTGGTCACAGACAGCCACTGAATCAGTGTGACCATCAGCATCAGAGCAGTGACAACATGGAGAACAGCATCTGTATATAATAACTGTGAACTGTCTCATCAGCCCAGGTTTGGTCAGTTGGGTCTGACATTTGAAAATGTCTGCCTATCGTTTACATGGTGGGGCAGTGTGTGTGAAACCGCTGTCTGTCTGTTCTGAAACCTGCTGTGGAATGATTCCAGTGGTCAAGGGTCAGCTTGTGTCCCAGATAGACATCAATAACAGAGCAGGTACGTTGAGGATGTATAATCATGGTATGTCACAAAGCCCTCTGTCTCTAATGTAAAATAATGTCAGACATGCATTATGGTACTATGAGTGAACCCAACAGACAGACTCCCCTCTAACCAGGGATAGTTATCCTTCTCTCCTCTCTGTCTAGGACAGACTCCCCTATAACCCTCTAACCGGGGATAGTTCTCCCCGATCTCCTATCGCTCTAGGACAGACTCCCCAATAACCCTCTAACCGGGGATAGTTCTCCCCGATCTCCTATCGCTCTAGGACAGACTCCCGTATAACCCTCTAACCGGGGATAGTTCTACCCGATCTCCTATCGCTCTAGG